>NW_027105546.1:3602-43186 GCF_000696795.3 Halyomorpha halys
TGAGGATAAAAATTTTCAAAATTTAGCATTTCTACATTTTTAAAATATCGATCGTTGTAACCATATTAAAAATTAATTTAGGATGTTCTTAAAACAACTTTAATGAGCATCCAATTGTTGTTTTATTTTTGCTGACCAATAAGATAAGATAAGGCCAATTTCTTGAGAGATTGATTGGATTTTTATGAAGAAAAATCGGGTTATATAAAAAAAACCCACAAAAACAGAGTTTCTGCTCTTCTTTTAGGAACCAAACAGATATGGGTCAGGAAGACTTTTGTTGCAAAACTCCAGGAGTTTGTCCACTTTATCCTGTTACTTCCTGCATGTATGGGTTTGAAACGTATCCAACTACTACACTAAGTTTTTAAATTCATATAAATCAAGTTCATTCATTGTCTCCTAATTTATTCATACATATATGATTGTACATTCTTCCCCAAGTGCGAGTAGGGTTATATCCGTAGACGGATCTTTTCAATTAAAATTTTTGTTTGTTCTTTCCTTTTTTTTTTAACTTTCAAATATTTATCCAAAGCAAAACTAATCTTATCTAAGCGAAACGTGAAATAAAAGGATTTCCCTTTAGACCAAAAAGACCCCGACCGATCTGATTGGTTCTCACTGAAATGGTTTCCAATTCGGTCCTGACAATAGGAGCTGATACATTCCTCAATCTGCCCTAATCTTCCCTACGTGAAAAAAGTTTTTAAATTAGATAAGTAATCCCTTGTATATTATTAGAAGCGGGAATGTTGGCCTGTGCTATAAACCTGTTTTATAAACTAAACATTTATTCTAATAATTATTAATTTAATTTCTCTTTGGTTATCTATGTTATCCCAAGATCATATTAATCTATTAACCTTGTAGTTACTTTTCCTATAATTTGAGCATCGTTTCAATGTTTTCTATTACTTTTTTTATATACTAACTCTCTCACATACCCACACACACTTACACATACAAATATATTTATATTCCAAATGAATCTATGTTATACTTAAACATAAAGAGAGGTATTACACAGACGACTTAGCACTCATGTGCTTTGACAGATCTATGAATCGTCTGTTTACGAGAACTACACAACATCTAACTACATTACGTAAAGCAGATTAGCGAAGATTTGGCTTGACGAAGTCTGTCTATTCAGACGTGAACATGGTTTGCTGTATGATGAATGGGCTCATTAACTTCATCATCCTCAAATGAGATAGCTACGTGTACACTAATCTAGAGATCTTTACTAATATCAAACAATTTCCAGAAATGTTCACAAAACTGTTCCGAAATATTAGTTGATTTTTATTTGAATTTCATGAAAATTTTAAAAAGTAATCTCAATATAAAATAATAAAAAGTAAATCTGTACCACCACAACCAATGAAGGGTGCAGTACTTTGTAAGGAAGTACGGTAAATAGACCAACGGCTGTGCAAGGAGGCGATTTTGTCAGGATCTCGCTCGACCACCAGATTTTTATCCAATTTGGGTATCACTTAATTCTCCCACAGCGCTGACTCACGGCTACAATAAAACAAAATATTTATTTGCCACAGCCGAATTCTGACTTGGGTACTTGTTATTAGCAGCATGCCTTAGTCTTAATGTATTATCATAACTTTCATTCTTGATTATTCTCTAGAAAGTCATTTGTTATTTATACATTTAGATGTTATGAAATTTACATTAGAAAGAGATTAAATGAAATTTATAAAGACCGTTGGTATTTAGATCTAAATTATTAATTAATTTGCTTCAGATCTAAAAATTATTCTTTATTGTTAAGTACTATATTATGTCAAATACATTCATACGTTAATTATTGAACTCATTCATCCCATATTTACAGAAATATATAAATTAAATGATGACAAAATTATGTTATTATGAAAAAAAAAATAATGTAAATCGCTGCAACATGTGAGGTGTCCGGTGTTTAGTAATTTGTAGTTTTTAGAATAACGTTTATACAAGGAGGCGATTTTTTCAAGATCAGGCTCAACGGTCAGATTTTTCTTAACTAAGCGTACCCGCTTTTTGAGGCTGAGAAGGCGATAGGAGGTCCCCAGAATCCATAGGGTTGACTCAATAATAACTTATAATGAAATATTCATTGTAAATTTTCATTCCCATGTAGAATATTTACATTCAGCCTGGAGGACTCTGAACCGAGCTTGCCCCCTCATTTTGAATGTAATAAAAGCAAATGCAGGACTCCGGAGTTCCCTGTGCCTTTCTCTCTACCGCGTTACTGCCAGTGACTCACTGATATTATGAGCCAGTGGATGATAAGTGAGGACGACTGCAGCGGTAGTGGTTCAAACTCGGTCAGGAGGGTTGACTTTCACTTCTATGGTAGACCCACGAAATGAAAAAATGTTCCTCACCATTGTTAGGTTTGTTACCTCGAAATAATCATCTTGACTGAAAGCTCTGATTTCTAATTTATAAATTTTTGTAATTGTACAATAGTTCTTGTCTTTCAGGTCTAGTATTTGGATTACATGTCAGTAAATATATTAATAATGTTTTTTTAAAGATACAATATTTCCTATACATATAACTTATTAAACATTACGAAGGTAAGTATAAATAATAGGTGATGGCCACATTTATTTGTTTTTCAGTATAATAATGTTCTAGGATATGAACTACATTAGATATAATAGTTTATAATCAAAATATTAATTTTAATTTAAATTAGCAATATTATAGTATAGCAATGTATCTTGGCACTATTTTATGGGAAGTACCCTGGAACCATTGGGGTCCACAATGAGGTCTTGATTACCCTCATTGCTTCAGCCATTTGCAGCAAGACAATCGACCCTAATTATGTCCTTACATTGGGCAAAATTATACAATATTATCCCACTTCAATTAGCGCTCTGGAACTTACCTGGAAATTGTAACAATGGAACCTCTGAGATCAAATTCGAAACCATACCTTAAAGTAAATACTACAAGCAATTAGTCCGCATAGGTTGATTCGTAGCATAAGAAAGTGAAAAACTATTTTCTCTGTTTCTTAAGTACGAAACAATGATTTCAGAAATATTTAAGCATGCTTTTAATTTTTAAGTTATGAATCTACAGATTAACTTGTGGACGAGAATTAAAAGACAAGAAAGATACGGCCAGCTATATAGACTACAGAACAAAACTCTCATCTTTCAATTTGTGACAAACTATTTAGCTGTAAGATTACGCTGAAACATATTTAAACTTAATTAATTAACCTGGGGGATGGAGGGCTAGAAAAGTATCGTATATATAATTGAATGTGTTCGAAATAAATTATTTTATTTTAGTTAAAAAACTCAATTCTTTTTTACCTTAGATGCGTAATTATTTTTCTATTACTTTAGAATCCTTATTTGTTTTATTTTAATTTCACTCATCTGGAATATGCATGGATGTAAAGTAGTGCTAACTGAAAATAAATTCCATATACTTTCGATACATGGAGCGTATAGTAAGGGAAAATATTGGGATCGAGCAATATTTTTTTTTTTTTTTTTTTTTTTTTTTTTATTTATTTGTTGATATTTACAACTGTATAAAAAAATACAACCAGTAAATTTGATCATAATGACATATGATATGATACAAGATGTAGAGAAACTACCCAGTAGTAGAACTCTAAAACAGTTTACAATATAAGGTCACGAGGCCATCTTCTTTTCAGGCGCCTTGGAGGATTGCCAGGAATGGAAGAGGAAGCAAGGTTAGAAACGAGTGGGTTTGGGTGGTTAGGGAGTTTATTATGGAAGGAATAATATCGGGTTCGGGCTAGATCGGTTACATAAGGAACATTTAGGTCTTTATGGATGGTTTTATTAGTAACAAAATAAGGAGCATTGAGGATTTTACGAAGGATTTTGGATTGTAAAGATTGGATACGAGAGGAATTCGAAGGTTTAGTGGAGCCCCAAAGCTCAACTCCGTATATCCAGATGGGCCTTATTATTGTCATGTAGATCAGTCTTTTGTAATGAGTTGGAAGTTTAGACCGTTTGTCTAGTAAGTGCTGTAGTAGTCGGAATCTGCGTGCAGTTTCCTGTCTTTTCAGTCGAGCAATATTTAAAATTCCAAATTTATAACAGAATATACGTTTTGAGGTTCTCAGAGTCCAAATGGCCAAGTTTCGCAAAATGTTCTGTCTATGTGTTTAAACAGCGCAGCTCGCAAACGAAAAGTTTTTAGAAACTGTAATTATATACTAAAGACAGGTATGTGCTAGAGTGTAACAGCATAATTTTCGATAAAATCGACTGACCGGATACAACACTTTTTGGAATCGATTTTTCACACTTCGATTTTCTATAAATCAGCTCTATTCGCCCTTGAGTGTGTCGCATTGAATGAATTAACAATGACAGTGTTTGCCTCTGCCTTTTGTACCTTCATTACAAAAACCGAGGTGAAAAAGTTTTTTCTCACCAATTTTTTAATCCTTTTATGAAAACTGTGTATAATTACTAGTCTAAAGTGATGATTCTGCCGGGTATAGGTAGAGAGAATAGTTATCGGTATGGGGGGGAGAGGAGGAGAGGATCGGGTTAACAGATTTCCAATTTTCATTTTTAAAATTATTCAGATCAACAGGTTTCCAAAAAAAATCGTAGACCGCATAAAACATTCGTTCATGTACGGCCTATCTATGAGGTATCAAAGGGTCCTATTTAGGATTAAACAGTACTAATACTACTAATTACTAAATATATAAACTGTTATTTAAAGATAGTCATAATAAATTATGCAGCTTTCCCTACGTTGTGTTTGAATAGACTTTCGTGATAGTATTTTATTGTTTATACACGAAAAAGCATAATATCGCTTTCAGTTCTAATTAATAAAAAGAAAATAAGGAAAGAAAACATCACAGTTCTCACTGGGTCATACTATTAATGATATATTTATATAATAAAGACATATCCTCTTATAAAATGTTTTTATTAGTCGTTAGCTATTGAATTATTCCTAATATTGAAAACAAAATCTCTCTCAAAATAAAAGTCCTTATAACCTCTTGAGTTCATGTAAGATATTAAAAAGGAAAAAACGCTGATATTTAGTTCTAAGCCCCAATTAAAAATAAAGGAGGTTTAGAAACTTACAAGAACCTTATTACCAAGATACAAGGATATTATTTTTAAATTACAGTAAGAACATATTTGAGAACAATGAGGTACAATGTTACGGGCTCGTGGGTAAATCCACGAGGTTAACCTGACGCCAGATAGTATTCGCAAATTAGTATACGGTTTATTTATATGTCTCTTTAACGGTCGAAATTAATTAGACTGTGAATACGAAGTTACATCGTACAATCCAGAGAAGTAATACATATGAATTATCCAAGGAGGAGGGCCAAAACTCTAAGTACAAGACCCGGAAAGAAAAAATGTCAGTTATTTCACCCCAATTTTTGATTACTTTAATGAAAACTAGGTATAATGACTAGTCAAAATCGATGAATCTGCCAAGTATAGGTAAGGGTAATAATAAATGGCGGCTGCTTCAAAACCTTAAAAAACATTAATTTTTCATTCGGAACTCTATATCTTAAAAACTACCAACAGCTCTAGAAAATCTAAGAGAACATCATTTAAATTAGAGTAAATTTGCCCTTGATTTATTGAATGATTGAAATATTAGCCCTGATGGAGTTGTTTACGTCCAATAGCTCTCGAGATATAGTATATAAATATAAATGGTAGTTTTAAAGATATAGAGCTCCGAATAAAAAATTAATTATTTTTAACGTTTTAAAACAGCCGCCATTTTTATTCCCCCTACTTATACTTGGCAGACTCATCAATTTTGACTAGTCATTATACATATATTTCATTAAAGTTATCTAAAATTGGGGTGAAATAACTGCCTTTGTTTTCCTCTTGTGTTCTTATACTATGTCCTATTACATCTCAGAGCGATACAGCACATGCCCTGAAAGAGCGTTTTCGACAGGTGGTAATTTTTGCACAAAATTACGTTCCAGGCTTAATCACAGTACAATTGATGCATTATGTTTTTTTTTTTAAATCATGTTTTGTAATAGTAGTTTTTTGTGATTTAAATAAGATGTCCCTGGTTCCTTTACCTTTTTGCGATTCTTTAAATACTGTTAAAATTTATAAATTTCAAATGATTATTTGTGATATTTACACTCTCTAATAAAACAGGCAAATAAAACAAAGAAACGCCTATGTTTTTTCTTTTCCTTTTTTTATTTTAAATTTCTACTACCGGTTTTAAAACAAATATTCCGGTATTAAGACCTAAAAAATATGGAATATTGAACTTTTGGCCCGATATGCAATCCCTAGTATTTATCTAATGAAGTTGTACGTAATATAGCTATGCTATGCATCCATAAAACATAATAAATACCTTAAAAAATATATCAGAATAATATATGAAGTATATAAAAAAGATATACAAGCCAAAATATTATGAACTAGATACTAAATAATATAAATATAGAGATAATGGTGAGCTAGCACTAAAGAAAGAAGAGATAAAGAAGGTAAAGAAAGGCATCGAAAGGCAAAGGAAGGAGATAAAGAATGGACCAATTAATTACTACCAGAGATAATTAAATCCAATTAAATCAAAACCATAGTGCCTCATTAGTAAGAAAGCAGTATCTTTCACGAAGTCATCAAGTTTGCAATTTACTCAATGTGACAAATCTATGGATCACATTGAGTAAATTATAAATCGGGTGTGGTCCACCGCATCAGACAGCTTTCACTTAGCAGCCTACTAACGTCTCCAAGTTTTGTGTAGATTAGTGAGCTCTTTTTGAGGTTATCACTATTTTAGCGATTTTTGAAAAAAAAAAAAAAAAAAATCAAAAGACCAGAAAGCCGAAAATTACTAACATTTTTTTATTTTTCAGTTGCTATCAAAATTCCTAGTTCAAATTTTCTCGAGATGAATATAAATTTTCTAAGATGGAGATAAATTTTGTTCCTGCCAATAATACACCAGTTTATGATGGCAGAGCTGTAATGCTATCGGGAATGATCAGGGTAGTATCGACTTTTTCTGTTTGAATGGAATGTATGAATTTTCCCCTTTAATTTATCATTAAATTCTTTAATATTTTTTATTAAACCGTTTTTTCATTATTAATAACAATGAGAAATTTTTATTTCTTTTCGTATAAAAAAAATTATAGGTACTTTAGAGGAAGACTCTTTAAAAAATCGCCATTTAAGCTCTGCGGGTCTATTTCTATGAGGATTATACCCAGATAAAATAACATTTAATTCTTCACTGACACGCCGAGTTAAATCAATATTATTAGGACCGCTTTCGATAATATCGAAAAAAATATGAAAAATCGATTCTATAAAGTTTTCAGTGTGTTGATTTCATTGAAAAAGTTGCTGTCACACCTCACCTATATTCCCCTCTAAATATGAAATTTCAGTTTGGTACTAATTTTAGTTTCTGAGATTCATCTACTAGACACACACGATTTTGTGAGACTAGGTTAATTGGACACAGAAGACCTTATAAAACGTGAATGTTCTTCGAAAGCTGGAATTATAATTTTTTTATGATTACAGTACTGTCCCTAACTATATACATATAGGTAAGTGAAAGAAAAAAGTAATCTTTCCTTTAATTTCTTTTTCCTTTCAGAACTAATTGTAGGTATATTAAAAGTATATTTGAATATTTGAGCTCTCTTTAGCATAAATGGGTTTTTGTTTTGATGCATATTTTATGGTTTTATATTGTATATTTATGGCACATTTGGCAGGTTTTTATTGCGTAAAAATCTGAGTCTGACTTATAATTTGGTATATTTAGTCTTTCAGATTGTAAATATGGATTTCGCCTTTTTGCTTAATTTCTTTAGAAGAGGTTATATTTATTATTATTATTTAATTCATTATTATTACTTATATAATATCTTAATGGGTCCTCCTTTCTTTTCTGATTCCCCTACCCCCCAAACACCTTTCCATTGATTTTTTTCTTAGTCATAATTGGGAGAATGAATGTAAGATTGATGTAGGAATTTAACAAAATAATTTTAGTATAACCATTTATTTCTCAAAATAGAGAGAGGGAGGAGGGGGATAGGAGGGAGAGCTAGAGAGAGAACACCTTATCACAGAATAAAAGTTTAATTCATAAACTAAAGATTAGATTCCGAGTTGTAAAAAGTTTAATGAAAAATATTAAATACAGTTTAATACGAAGTATATAAAAAAAGCAGCTCAAAGAGGAGAAAGAAAATGAAAAATTTGTAGAAAATTGAAATACAATAGGACTTTTTTGTTTTCCACTTTCCAACGAGAACTACTTGGGGTAAAACAGGCTCGCAACACCGCAGCGGGCCTAGTTTTACTTTTAAATTGACTCTCTAGGCTTCCTTAACACTTTTCTGAAAATGATTTTACTTTTAAAAAAGTTTTCCTTACAACGGGTGAAAACTTCTCAAGAGAAAGTATTCGCTAACTTAATTTTCCTCTAGTCTACTAATTAGAAACTTTGGTTAATTATGAAGTAAACAATATCTTTTTAATCACATTTTACATTCCTAATATTCCTCTCTACTGACTCCTTAGAATGTGTCCCTCCAACTATTTGAACGGCAAAATAATCTGAAATAAATTTATTTTGCTGTGTATTAAATAAGTATTAAATTATATAAGTAATTATTAATATATGTACAGAGTTTCGCAGAGAAAACCAATTGATTTCAAAATCAAATTATTTAATAAATAATTTATTTTTCTTCATATGTAAATATAAAGCAAAAGAATAAAAAAAAAAGTCTTTATAATCAAATGGCCAAGTTTTCTATAGCGAGTCCGAAAGGTTTTGAAATGGCGCTGAGAGCATGTAAGGTTGTGGTGGGACGACGGTTACAGTCGCAGACTACAAACTACCAGTAACTCACAACGTTTAGTTTACATGGAATTGTTTGACAGGTGAAAAACACGGATTATTTGTTTGGAACCGTTCGTATTCGACCGAATTAAAGTGCCAACTTTGACCGGTTAGTGACTGCAGTGGCGCCAGTTTGAATCCAGCC
Organism: Halyomorpha halys; assembly: GCF_000696795.3. NCBI lineage: Eukaryota > Metazoa > Arthropoda > Insecta > Hemiptera > Pentatomidae > Halyomorpha > Halyomorpha halys. The sequence continues at coordinate 12,673 of NW_027105546.1, forward strand.
GAGAGACTTTCTCGGACGTGTCGTCTTTTTCGATGTATGGGATCAAAAACGCATACATTTCGTTAGAAAATATATGATAAATTTAATTTTTAGAGTATAGTTTCTTTTCTTTTTATTCTACCTCTTCTACTTTTTATTTACACATAGAAAGTTAAAAATAAATTTATTCTTTCACATCATTTCACTACCACATTCTGTAATTCCACCAACAAAATAGAATCTTCAAGGGCTTATAAACGATTCATGTTCATTTTATGACGATAAACAAAATTAAAACTGATCTTTATCATAGCCAATCGTTAGAATTATGTTTTCAAATTATTTAACTTCAAGCTTCCATGTGATTTTATATAAGCTTTTAATTTTCATAAGACATTAAATAAGGTAATGATTAACATGCCCTTGGTGATGTTTCCCGAGTTTAGAATTGCTTTAATTGTTAAGTTATTACTAAAATACAAAACGATTAGTCATACTGATATTTCGCAAAGCTCCAATGGGAAAACATAGATACCGCAGGCGGCGATCATATTTCCAATCAGGCATAATTGATGGTTACTATAAATACCTTACTCACTTCCACCCTTTGGGCCATTATTTTATAATGGTGGCCATATCAAGCAATCGCCTACAACAGCCTAATAAAATTAGCCTTATTAATTAATAGGTATATGTTAGTCATTATATTTACAAAGTTGCGATTCATTTATCTTTGACAATAATTTTATTAAATTCTTGAAGTAAACAATGAATCATATGATCTAGTGATTTGCTAATACCTTGGAAGTGTATTACTTTCCTCATTAGGGATAAAAAAAAACGTTTTGTGTTGCTTGGCGTGGCAAACTAATGATAGTGAAAGGCGTGATAGACAAAGAGTGGGGAAAAAATAAATATACTTCCCAATTTGTGGTTAAATACTCAATTTGAAAAATAATCATATGTTTCCATATATTTTTCTTCTCCTATTATTTTCCGTTTAACAATATGTCAAAATTGTATTACTAGATTGCTTCATCACGAACCAAAAAGGAAATTATTTAAATTCGATATTTAATTATGAAGCAAATATTACTTTTTATAATTAATCTTTTCATTAGTCGTAATTCCCAAAAATGTTACTGTGAACAACTTTGCAACAGAAATTGAGGATACACTGTTTTCGTAAATCTGTGACATCATCAAAAACGGGGATATTTTACTTTCACTTCCCTGTATATGAATATACAGTAAGGGAAAGCGGTAATGCAAAATTTTGAATTCGATTTTTGGACAGAAGACATGTTTCAGGCCGAGTCCAAATAAACCAGTGTTGTAAAATGGTCTGGGTGTGGTAGTCCAAGCATAAGAACGTAAAGCAGTGTGGAACTGAAAATATTAATACAACTAGAAATGAACTATTTATTTAAGGCAGATACATGCTTGGGGTGAGACAATACTTTCGGTTCTAATTGTAGCATTCACAGTTATAAAACTAATCCTTTGAACTAATAATTCATTTTGCTTTTAAAAACAATTTTATATTTATAAGCTGCTGCTGTTTATATAAAGAAAACATAGCCTTATTATATTATGTAGATTAGCATAATAAGTTTTATAGTTATTTACTTTAACCCCTTACGCACAGTTTTATAAAAAAAAAATCTGGTAAAACAAAATCAATTTTTTTAATGTAAAAACACAATTTAGAGCAATGTCTTGGCAAAAAAATAATCAAAATTTTTATTTAATTTTGGATTTGGGATATCGTTCATAATATGTAACATAGGCTAAAACTAAATATGTAGAGAATTATTACAGAGAATAAATTATTGTTATATATATTATTATCACATTGTTATTTTCGATTCTCGATTATATTCGAGTGTATTATATACGAATATATACTACGAATATACGAAAAATTATAACAGCATAAAATTAATTAACTCGAGCTACAAGTTAATGGGTTCAATATGTCTTGATCGGTGTATAGAGGATAGCAATAGAGGCAGTTAGGATGGTACACCAACACACGATTGTTTTTGCACAATACACGCAATGCGCACTGCTCCATGACAGTAAGAACTACTACCCAATACATTATCCAGTTAACTGCTACTTCTTGAGTTTATCAAGAGATATAGAGCGCTTTAAGGACAGGGGCAGATAGTATTGTATATTAGTCTGCGTGAAATACGAAGTACTATCGTATAATTTTCATGTTTCTCTGAATGATGGTTGTTATATCTTTTTGTTTTTTAGCCCTTATGAAGACCTGAAATTCAAGTCAAAACGTCGGCACGAATAAATATTTTTTTGTTTACTGACCGCACACTCTCCCATCTTCTCCAGATGAAGTACTACCATTACCTGAAGTGAATTAAGTTACTTGAAAGGAAATACACTCTTCTAATTCATTATTCAAAAGTAATTTTTTTAAAATAAAGTTTAAAATACTTCTTCAGTTTTCATAAGTTCTTTAATAATAGCTTTAAAAAAAGTATTATAACAAATACAATATCATTTTTGCCAATATCTCAACAGTGATAGAATTAGTTTAATTTATGCTCATGTTTAGGTACACATTTATATTCTTTTAAAATGATTCTTAAAAAAAATCCCACCATCTCCTCCATTTTAATTTTTCCAATAGTTTTTTTAGAAGTCAAATATATTTGTTAAGGCTGTGCCCCAATGGGATTTCAATCATGTGAAAGTGTATTTTCTGTCAACATTTCATATTTTTTTCTAATTTAAATTATTAATTACTTCTATCATAAAGTGGTCGTGATTAAGTGAATCAAGACAAATCATACTACATCACCACAAATCACAAATATGCCCACTAATTTTTCTTGACAATACACAGACACTCACTTAGGGTAAATGCATCGATAAACTGGCATCCTAAAGGATCTTTCTCCCAATTCTGAGGTGTGAATAGTTACTTTATTGAGTTATTCTTGAGTTCTCCGTATAGAACTACTTTCTAACTTACAATTATTCACAGGATGCTAGAAACCTCCTCCTAAATTTTGGAGAACAGTTTTGTTAGACAGGCAGCTGACGCTTTTTGAGCTCGAACGTTACTGTACACGACTAATGACAAGGTTTTACCTAATTATGTATAATATAATAATTTGGGTGGTACTTCAAACATTTGGTGGTTCCTTCCCAAGATTCTCAAGTGTAAATGAAACATACAATATATTTACTTATTGTATTTATTACTTGTACAGTTGTAAATCATTAAATGAATAATATCATATTACCTCAGCCACTATTTTGTACTTCAGAGCCTTTCTCATGGCAGATGTCTTTTTTTTTTTCATTTCAAACCTTTGATTATAGATATTTTATAATATTATTATAAAAAGATAATGATCATAAGTAGGAAATTCGTCAAATTTTTACTAAGGGAGTCCCGGACTATATTGTTGAAGTCATCATAGAGTGTGTAGGAATACTTTTTGATCTACTTTAAATTTCTATTTATTTAAAAAAAAAACACACAGACACACATAAAGATTGGACGAGACGTTACCGGTAGGATAAGACTTCCCGCACTTATGCGCCTTCTTGGTCTTGTGATGGATTATAGTATTAGCAACTTTTTTTTCAAAATAATACTTGTCATCAAACGTTGTAAATCCAATGGTTTTTATCATTATGCTGCAATATGGCGTTTGGTCATTGTCGAGGAAAGGCTCTGTCCTCTAGAGAATGCAACAATAACAACGTTGTCATCTTCCATTTCTTATGAAGTCATTTTCTTGAGCAGTTACTTGTTTAGATTTTGAGTAAAAAGAAGTTTGGAATCATTTATTTATCAGAGTAAAGTTTGTATAATTAAACTTTACTTTGTAAAATAAAATATTTGATAACAGATGCTGGTTTTTAATTTTTTTTTACTCTATATCCCAATGCAACCAGTTTCTTGCAGTACAAAATGACATCAATTTTCTGTCTAAAATTGTGGGTTTTTAGTTCCCCAGTTTCATCCCACCGGTCATGTTTGCTAGTCAAATAAGGACCTTCAAGTTTCTCATAACAATGGTACAATTTTCATTTCAAATACAAGTGCTTGGTCATTTTATATTCAAAAATTTTAGTACAAGTTACCTTTTTCGTCATGGAATCGTAGACAAAAAAGATACCCGTTGAAGTGATTGAAAGTGTTTTGTTCATGTGTATGTGTGGACTGAACGTAAAGAATTCAAAGTGTGCGAAATTCTGTCCGATGACGAATCTAGATCCAAATCTCGACTTCCTCTTTCCTTATTTCTAATTTATTTATCAGTTCTAATTATAGTTGCTCCAGAGTTAGTGAATGTCGGTGAATAAGAGGAATTTTTTTCGCCGTTGATTTTCAAGGTAGATGTGCAGATTAAATACATTTCCATTGAAGAATAGTGAGTCTTGACTATTGTTAGCCTAAATCACGCAATTTTACATTAGTTAGGATCTTTAGGTTTTAATATAAATTATAATGGGAAAATATAAAAGCAGAAGTTAATTTATTGGCCAATTAAGGATGCGAGTAAAGTATATATCTAATTAAAAATTGTCTGAGCTTTATCTAAATTAATAAAATTAATTATTTTTATTATTTGGAGAATAAAATTAATCTGAGCTATGAGGAAATGAAGGGAGAAGACAGGAAATAAGGAGGGGGAGATGTTCTCAGATTATGTAGAAGGGAGGGTGGAGGGTTTCTTGAGCAGTTGCTGTAAATAAAATTTGTAATAATCGCTAATAAAATATGATAAATAATTAATTGTGTTTATCTAGATAAAAATCAAGATAATTTGATTAATAACGATTATCTTTTGAATATTTCTTTTTTTTAATTTTTGCTTCCTTACAATCTTAATTAACAGTGAAAGTACGCTTATTTTCCTCTATATTAATGCTCAATGAATGAAGGAACCCGTGATATTTACAGCCAAGCTAGTGAAGAGGTTACTCGCTGTTATTAGCTGTTAAGCTGTTTCAAATGTCCAAAATGTTTTAGAAACATTAAACTTTAATTTTCTACACAACGTCATGGAATGCTCATATTCTTTCTTGGCTGATCAAACCCATTATTTATAGGAAGTTTTCTTATCTTTAATTTGGTGAATCTTAAATTGTTTTAAGGGAGCTCTAACGTAGATTTAGTTTTTGTGAAAAAAAAACAACACGGATAACATATTTAGATTCCATACCGTTGGACTGTGGGTCATGGACAAATATATGTATATGATGTATATATAATATATATTTGTGAATTATACATTGCATTTTATGAATTTTCTTCCAAGAATTAACGGGATGAGCACTGGCTGTGAACCGGTAGGTGGACAACTGTGGCGACAGCAAGGTCTTGTTAATTACGGTTTAATTGAAACCGTATTTTAAAACAAGCTTGACCCCAATGCTAACGTGATTGTTCGAATAGGGGGACTCATTTATCCAATTATAATATTTTCACTTAACTTCCCAGAGTGAAATGATCGAAAAAAATAAATTAATTTACAGCTCAATTGTGATGAATTCTGTTGCTATTAGATAAGATGATTTATAAGAAACAATACAAAGATAGGAATGCTTAGAATATTATTAATCACTAATCAGTGTTTGGTATTTTTCTGATATTCATTCATACTGGTTCAATTAAATAAATGGTGTGAGTGCAGGGACTGCATCCTGAACCACAACTTCTACCAACATAAAACTGCCTCAGTAATGCATTCACAATATTGTCACCACTACAATCAAGTGAAGATCAACCTTGGCCAAGTAGACTGCCTAGTCAGACATTTTTCAGTCACCCAATTAAAAATTAACCATAATTAAAACATTAATTTGCAGATACGAACAAAGAGTGAGTCTCAACCAGAGAAAGAAGGAGAAAAGTGAGGCAAAAAATAGTAGTGTCTCTAAATACAGATTGGACACTATTTAAGTGTTATAAGTCCAGCATTCAATCATCATGAAACAATGACCATATAGGTTGATCAATCAGAATTTATTTATTTAAACAGAAAACCTTACTTTGGACAAATTTAATTTATTTCTTTTGTATCAAGTTTTATTTTCATTTTATGTATTTTATTTTATTGCTATGTTAAATCTCTGTCAAACATAATGTAAAGTTAATTCTGTGCCTTTATTCATATCTATCCATACAGTCCAATAATTCATTATTTAATTTCCAATACACTCTAGTGATTATTCATTATAAAACAAACCCTAAATATATATATATATATTTTTTTTTTTGTGGGTAATATTTAATTTCCCCTAAATTACTCCGATCATCATACAGTAACGATTTAGTTTCATTAAAAAAAGTATCTAAATAAAAATCATGATAGTAATGAAATTATATAGAAGGAAGTACAAGTGATTCTGGAAGATATATGAAAAATCAATATTATTAATGATTTAAATAATTAATTACACTCTTTTTTGTCATCAGCACTAACACGTTTAGACAACTTCAGTAAATTCAATATTACTTCTTCGGAAGTGAAAGAAAAATATTAATTCTGAACGCAAAAGTAAGTCAATAAATGGGACTAAGAATCCCAAAGCCTGTTAAATCAATAAAAAATGTTTATTGATTTTTTGTATTTTTGGTTAAAGACTATCACATTTTTATTTATTTAAAAAAAAAATAGTTAAAATTTTTCTTAGCTGATTTAAAAGTAATTATTATATCTGAGTATAATCTAGTAAAAAAACTGTTAATTATAAATGGAATTAGAAATGATAAATATGGAATTAGAAATAGATTTTTATGGAAAGTCAATAAATGAGGCTAAGAAAATCCCAAAGTCTGTTAAATCAATAAAAAAATGTTTATTAATTGTTTCTTATTGGTTTTTTGTATTTTTTCTTATATATTATCACATTTTTATATATTTTTTCAAAAAAATAGTTTAAAATATTCTTAGCTAATTTAAAAGAAATTATTTTATCTCAATATAATCTAGTAAAAAAACTGTTAATTATAAATGGAATTAGCTGGTAATACAATTTGAAGCATCAAACATAGTTTAGTAAGTTTTAAAGGTAAAGGACTATTTATTTACTAATGTTCCTATGGAATACTTTAACGTTTATCGATGAAAATTTTAATAAAACCAAAAACTACTTAAGAATAAAAAAATAATAATGAATTTCAGAAACTGTGCATTTTTTATGTCTGAAGCTACGTATTAAACAGAATGTTTACATATTATACAGACACACTGATTAAAATAAATAAATTAACCACATTAAAAATAGAAAAGGCGAACAAAATGTGGAGAAAATAAAACCTAACCAAGATAAACAAAGAGGAGTAAAACAGTCTAATCTGAATTAAGAAAGGGGGTAGGCTATTAAATAGAAAAGAGTAGAAATATTTTACTTTAATGCAAATAGTAAACAAGTTTTAAACGAATTTTTATAGTAAATATGATAGATACGTCAAGGTCAAGCACTCATAAAACAGCCAAATATACATACATACTATTGTTATGAAACTATTAACTTTAATGAGGACTCCTTGAACAAGCGTTGCACAGAGGATTGAAAAGGCAGTTTATTACAAAAATCAAAATTAATATTTAAATGGAAATTGTTTGTAATAAAAGAATACTGATGGCATAGGACTTGAAATATTGGCATCGATGCTTTGTACTACGATATGATGCAAAAGGAACACAAAGAATTCTTCTCACTTTATGTGATTATTCACCAAATATTATAAGATTTCATCAAAAATGAAAGCTACTGAAGTTTTGTAACGATCTCTGTAAATAACTTTAAACCTGCAAGATCTCTGAAAATGTCATCAACATGGAAAAACCGGTTTAATTATATCCGAAAAAAATGTTTACATTCAAACAGATAGACCGACAGGCACGGACAGAAATTGGTTCATGTGGCTTCAAAATTGAACTTACCAAGACTGGCGGCCATTAAATAAAAATAAAACAACAAATAAGTTTTTATTTAGATAGTTAACAAATAAAAAAAGTTGCAAATAACATCATGAATGCCAAAATAAAAGGTGCTTCTCTAGATACAAAATTAATTTAATTAAAATTAGATCTCTACAAAAGAAATTTTTTAAAATCTAGCAGAACTTAAAATAAAATATTTCTTATAGATATTATTTAAAAAGAAAATTTTAGTGAAAAAAAATTAAATATCTTGAAACTGAAAAAAAGATTATATGTGATGGAGTCTTGAACTGACAGTTTTTTCAGAATTTCCTGTTGAGCTCTGCGTCTCTTCTTCACTGAGTAATTAAGTGATTATAGTAAAATGTCCCACTGCGGGCTGAGCACTTACTAAAGTCTCTATATTGAACTTCAAACGGTGGGGACTTGATCCCTATAACTGTGTACGAGAAGTTGGTCCCTAGCACTATCAAGGATTAAGACTTAATACTCGCACTAATTACTAATAATTAATTCCTATGCTGTATTCAATGCATACATATATATTATGTACTGCAATACATATATATATATATATATATTATGTATTGCAATGCATACATATATATTATGTATTGTAATACATAAATATATATTATTACGACTATATTAAATGACTTATTTTTTCCTTCTTCAACAGTTCATGAGGTACAAAGCTTGTAATACAAGTGAAAATATATATCTAAAGAATCAATGAGCTCAAAGATTCGGAGAAAGAAAGATATATAGAATGATCTGCAGCATCATCATTAAAAACGATTCATTTTTTTCTTTCCAGGAATCACTGGGTTCCATTCTCGTGATTAAGAGGAAAACTTTTTTGTTTAATTTTTTTTTTAATTTAGTTTACTTTCGGATCAATGATGAATACTTTTATTCGGATAAATCAGCAAAAAATTCAGTGACGTAATTACAAGAAGATACCTCGAATTTCAATTACGTCGAAGATATTGAGAGCATAATAGCATTTATGATATCTGATGTGACATTACTGCTCTTAAAACATTTAATATTTAATTACAGAAATAAAAACAAAAAAGTCAATGCGGTTATTAAAGGGAAACATTTTTTTAAAATTATATATTATTATTAAACTGAGATTAACTGATCCCTAAAAGCGAGAGCCAATTATCCCATATTGGATCCGAAGGATAGGAATAGCGTGACCCGGAAACTGATCGAAGATCAAAGACCCAATATACTTCGGGTCTGTTCAGGCGTTATAAAAAATGATGAATGGAACGAGGTTGATAAGAACCTCGTAACTCCATGAAAATAGAAAAATACAGTTTATAAATCATCACTATATTTTATAGTATGGTATATCAAATATTTCTATTAATAGTATAGCTGGTTGGAAGCTATAGTTAATAAATCGAACAATCATAATAAGACATACAAATCCATCATATTCTTCATAAACCCTTAAAATATAGGGGCTTAATTTTAGATTAGTTAAAAATTTACATTTATTTAAGAATTTGAACAAGCAAAAATAAATATTATTGAAGAGAAAATCCACGTAAACATAACAGTGAGAAGGGTAATGTACGTAAAATCTCAAAGGGTATGTATTTGAAGCATAAATACAAACGTCAAGAATGTTCGAAGAGTAATCGATTTAGAAAAATAAACAAATGGATATAAATGCTGACTTAGAAAATAGGCAGTAAATTTTATCCGATCCTATTTGCATTGCAGAGATGAGGAACAGAGAACATCCAATCTTAAGCACCTATTCTTCAGCTTTAGGGTTTAATAAAATCCCTTTCAAGTTTCGTGTTATTCACTATTTTTAGTAATGTACTAAACATTTATTTTTAGGTTAATGGGAACATATAGTAAGTTGTCTATTCTTGTAATGGTATAAAATAATCTCAATGCGATTATTAATTACAAGTTAAAAAAATTGATATATATTGTTTTTAAAAATCTTTTAAATCTTGTTTATTATTAAAAAAGTATTCTTTGTGAAATAATTTTTAATAATTATTATCTGAAATATCCCTTAGTTTGACCATTAATTCCATAAGGGACACAAAAATTATTAAATCTGCATTATAAAAATGGTTTGTTGATTTTTTCCTCCAAAAATTTCAATATTACACACTTTTACGACATGGAGAAAAAATAAATGTTGGGGGAACTATTTATTTATAGTTTTAAAATAATTATTTCATATTTTCTAGCTTTGAGGTCCAGTGTATTACAAAAAGTAAAAATATTTCTTATTTCTGAAATCGCATATTCATAATTGCCAATAATAGTTCTGGTAATAAGCATATAATCGTAATTAAAGTTCACAATACAAATATATTATGGAATGAACAACTATTACCCACAGATAATTCCTTAATGACGAATCTACGAAATACAATACCCGCACAACAGTAAAGACAAGCGAAAGTGTATCGTGTATTAAACGGCGTTGATTTAACAGAATTTAGATTAGGTTTTATTGAAAATTATATCTTTTTTTTGTCGAAACAGCTTAAAAATTTCCTATTTTTGTAAAATAACTGTAAAAACATATTTAAGTAAGTTAGTCTACCTGACTCTATGCGATAAGTTAGTCTTTCAACCATCAATAGTTCAGAAAGATGCATAGGTTCTCCATTTAAAAACATATCAAAGCTACTCAAAAATAATTAAATAATTAATAATTAAAAATATTAATATACATGTTCATGAAACCGGTCAAAGCTTTCTCTGCTGGAGTACCGAAAGGTTCATTACTTGCTCTTCTGCTATTCATAACATCGTTATCTCCACTGTAAAAGGAAAGATAATTCCTTATAATATTGACAATTACATTAAATTTGCAAGACTTGAATTCGATCATTTATATCAAAGCCGATAAAGCCCGACTTCAGTCATAGAAAAATCTCATTTAAATGCGCTTGAGAAGGATTTATAGAATCGATGACTAGAGCAATGGTGTAACAAGAGTCCTCTTTGAAAGCAATATAATTCAAGTCGACTGCCGATCAGTGAGGCAATATCTTCAGGTGAAAATTCGGTTTGTAGTGACATGCCTTTTATATAGAAGCCAAATCTGTTCTAATAATTAATACTTTTAATGAGTAAGTGTTTTTAATTTTTGTTATCTGCAGTAAATAATACTAATATATTTTATCAAGATTTGTTATTGTATCATTCCATGATTTGGTTTTTTTCAGTTGGGTGTAGAGAACTTGTAGATCTTTGGCCGCCCGAACCAGCCTTCACCGCGCCTGCCTGTCTTGGGTTCCTCCTTTCCAGTTTGTTTTTTGTTTGTGTTGTTCCAGACAAATCTCTGGGCTCTTTCAGATCTATGTCGATTCCGTCTCTCCATCTGATTTTTGGCTTCAATGATTGATTTCTACGAGCCACTTTTTTTTTTTAACCTAGAAATGGTTACTTAAAATAAATGTTACGATCTGTGGATACAATCGAAAATAGACTTACTTCAATTGAACAAGGTCATGATAATTATCATTATTATTTTAAGTTTCATCAGTTTAGGCAGAATAAACATACATAAAATATGGCCGGAGAAACGAAAACCATAATATAGAACAGGTAATATTGATTATAACAGTAGTCAGGAATTAATTATCTAAATTAAACCCGGTAAAATGTTCTTCAAGACCTTCGTGCATTATTGGGCATGGTAATTGCAGTAGAGGGCTTAGTGGGACCCATTCCCACATACCAGAGCTCCTATCTGATAGGGCTGCTCTACTGGCCACAAGAAAATAAATCCAGATTAGTGCGCTCATTCTAGGCATAACCATGGATTCATGAATGCTTAAAATGTAAATGTCCTCTATAATCGTGGCCTAAGTGCTACAAATGTCGAATTCGATAAGAAGAAAAATGATTGGACGAACGACTGGAAAATCATTTAATTTTTCACAATAATTGTCATAGACAAAGTTCCCTTTATTCATATTAAATTATTCTTCCAGACCACTAGAGTACGTTATTGTAAAAAATAAAAATAGAATCTTAAAATTTATTGCCCAATATAAACCCATTTTCATCCACATCATTACTGTACATATCGTTTTACATTATTCCAAAATTTAGGGGGGTGGTTCTCCATCTTCAGGATATTATATTTTGCTATCTATTACAACATGGGAGTGTTATAACCCTGGTTTCTTTCTAAACAAAAATGACGATAAGAGGTGTGGATTAGGCCTCGCCCTCTAGAAGGTAACTTTACGTTGAAGTTAATAGGGATTTTTAAAAAACATAATATACAGCGAAGGTGATGTTTGCCTATGCATATTGACTGACCTCTCGAGCACATTCCTAATATCATACTGGAATGTATAAACTGATTTCATAGCAATAGTTTATATTAAGGAATATATATAACTAAAATAAAATTGAGAGAGAAAAGAAAAAAATAAATATTTATTTTTACTCGATAATGGTAACTAATATCAATTGATGTGGTAAAGGTGTAAATTATTCAAATTAGTTATATATGTCCGTACATATTTTTTTTCTTAAGGTAATCTAATATTTCTGGAATGAGTGCTAATATCGTTTAATAAAGTTGCCAAACGATACGATAATCCGCTGTTTATCAAATACCTGCAGTCTGACAGTATGTGTTTACCAGTTAGTGGTAAGTTGCGCTGTCCACATGTTGGTCTAGACGTTCCTGACAGTAAGTATTCTTGGGTTAGTCGAATGTGTCCAATTCATCTGGTCAGTATTACTTCGTGTCGTCTGATAGGGATTTCGCATATCGCCTAATAAGGATTTTGCACCTTAATGTAATTATCTTTAAATTCGTTCATTATTCACAAATAAAAAAAGAATATAAGTTATAGTAAATATTATTATTATTCCCAAATATTAATTATTATTATTTCCAATAATATATATAATGAAAATCCATTAAGCCGTTCTGCAGAAATTTATGTTTCTTTCTCCGTTTTAATGTGAATATTAAGATATTTACTGTTCTAAATAATAAGGAGCCAAAATATTTAATTTAATTTAATAATTTGATCAATTTTTCAATTAATATTTTCAAGAAATAGTTAATAAAAATTCATTTCATTTGAGGAAATTATAAAATTATAATGTTTGAAGCTAAGAAATAATTGTTTCTGATATAATGGAGAAAGTTGTCTATAAAAAAAAGAAACAAAAGTAAAAACAGTGAACTATATTTTTTAGAATATTTAATGTTCAGACCTAAAAAGAGACTGAGAATTAATAATTATTTAAAATACCAATATCAACAACAAAATGATAGCACACTTTGAGTAAATCAACTTTTCTTTTTTTTAATCCCGCCACTTCTGGCTTACGGAGTGCGGCAGTAACTCTCAATTGTTAAATATGGCGTACTTGATGCAACGCCTACAAAAGGAATAAACCCCGCTTTCTGGCGTCACTCGCCCATCCACTATACTCCTTTTTCCAAGATTACAATATTGTTTTTATTGATGTCCAGCAGCCAATTTTGGACTAAAAAAGAATGGATTGACTTACGAGACGAGCCTTCAACAGTCCAGATGGTATCCTCTAGACCATTTCTTCTGGAAGGCTAAATGCAATTATTATTTCGTCAATGAATCCAATTATAGTAAATCGGTCTGCAATGGGAATGGTGAATTATGGATGGCGAGAATTAATTATTGTTGAATGACTTTACCATCTATCTACACGGTCTTTCTGTACTTCTTTTTGGTTTTCAACCTCTATAATTTTTTTAAATTTTTTCTTCCTGAGTTAATTATAAAATTCTTTTATAGTTTAACATTTAATGAGCGTTACCTAAAAACTAACAATTAGACAACGGAAAAGCCGGTTATTAGACTAACGCCATAGAAATTATATTTTTCGAAGTAGTTATTACTGAACTTGGTTGATTATTTTAAATAATAAACATTGAAGAAAGTAAGAACCAATTATTTATTTGAATACTTCATAAACAGGTCGTAAAATAAACTTATGCTTCACTATTCACACATTCTTCTGAACAACTTTTTGTACATTTTTATGCTTGATTCCATGGAATATTTCGTGACATTTTTTCAAGATTTAAAACCTATCAGATTGTTTATTTTAAAGAAGTAATTATTCTAAAATTACATATTTATATTATTTTTTCTCACAAATTTGATTAACTGAACGTAGTACATTGTCATATTACAATTATAAATGTATTACAATATGATTTTCAGAATTTTTAAACGTTCAAACTACAGTATGAAAACAATTTTTTGACCAAATTTAGCACAGCATATTTATAGGTTTTTGAATAGATCTTGGAAATTCTTAAATCTTAAAAAATTACTCTCCACATCTTCTAAATTATTTAAAAATCATTTTTGGTCCGGTACCAGAATATTTTTTTTAAGCCTTCAAGTGTAAGATATAGAGTATCTTTCGTCTGACAATATTAAAAAAATTCAGTTTTGGACACATAAGTCTTTGTTAATAATTGAGAACAGATTCGCTACTAGCTCTATTTTAAAAACTCAGATTATGTCATAAACAATTGCATACTAAAATGTTATTTTATTATATTTTGCAGTGCCATTTTACCTGCTAATTATACACCTGATATTGCATAGGTAGATTAAAAAATAATAATAATGCTGACTGGCTATCAAGAGTACCAACTGATAACGAAGGAGGAGACAAAGAAGTTCAAATTAAAAATTGAGAATAATTTTGCTTTACCGCTTCAATTTTAAGAGGTTCTTTCTATGACAAGAACAGATTCCATATTTCAAGAAGTCAGCTGGTACACAAATTTTAGTTATTAAAACTGGCCCATCTATACAATAAAATTAAGGAACTTCCTGCGGTAAAGTACGTACGTTTCTTGTGATATGGAGATATGATGATATGTTCGCGGAGCCTCATTCTAAAAGAACTCCACACGATTAGAAATAGAAACTTGTTTTTACGTTTTTATAAACGAAAACGAAAAATCTAAGCTATTGTAAAAAAACTGTGTGATTTACCAATCGTAATTAGAAGATCTAATAACCGAAAGCAGAATTGATTGATGGTAATATTAACAATGGGAATGAAAAATAAATTAAATAAAATATTAATAGGATATAAAAGGGAACTTCATTATTTTCAATAAAAATTTATTTTTAAAATTAAAAATTTTTGAGGTTAAAAAACTTCCAATTCCAATGTAAAAAAAAATTGCTTTACACTATTTTCACTTTTTTATCATTCCTTATTGGTGAATTCTTCTCCTCTCTTTATCACAACAATTGCTCTATATTTCTTACAATACTTTTTTCCAAGCAATGTAGATATGACATGATTTCCTTTATGAAATTCAAATTTCTGAATGATTATGAGGTTATTAAAGTACATGAATATGGGACAATAGTCCCGAAACGTTGTGCAACAATATGTCAATTTAAAATAAATTACATTCAAATTGGGAGTTTTTTAACCTCAAAAATTTTTAATTGAAATTGACTTACCAGACTTCCTAAAAAGAAAATCCAGAATACTTGATTATCTTTTTCTGCCTCAGTAAGTAGCTGTAAGTATTCAATGCAACGAAGATAACAACGAAATTAAATAACATTTTTAGCAAAACTTGTTATATCTAAGGTGTTCCTATTTCCTTTCTAATTATTATTAAGCTATCGAATCTCAGACTTTCCAAACATTCCTGTTTAAAAAAAAATCCCATCTGACATAAAACAGGATCTTGGGAAGGAAACAAATGGAACTGAGGAAAACAGTGACAAAAGAAGTTTGCTTAATGTCCTTTTGTTTAATCCTAAGAATGAATTTGAACCTGCCCTTAAATTATAGGGTGCCTCATGTTGCCACTAATATTGCCGCTGTAGGTGCTATAATAGTTCAGTACAAGACTTTATTTTATTTGTCAATAATGAACAAGTAAGAAGGTCAGGAAAACTCAGTTTAAGTAGGAAATCTGAAAACTGGATCGACAAGAAGTTTGTTAGAACATGAAAAGTACAGGCAGACCAAAGAAACAATTGCCATAAACTTCCAAGTCATCATTTTTGTTTTTAGTTCGTCATGTAGACCAGATACAAAGAGCCAGCATTAAAAGTCAGTATATCAATATAGATGCATGGTGGTAGGTGATATGTATAGTGGTAGGTGATATGTATAGAAGAATCGATACAGAAATGAGAAAGTAGGAACTAACGGATACTAATATAATGGAAGATGCCATTCTATCGGAAGCCACCATGGAAGATTTGCATACACAAGAGACAAGGCATTATATTTGTCATTTAACATTAAAGAAGATAAGATTCCAGCCAACAAAAAACAAAATGAATTTTCAGAAGCCATAAAACCTCAAACTGGAATTATTCAGACCAAAAACGCCTAAGGCTATCAAAAGAAAAAAATGAGAATAGTTGAGAACACATTATAATTATTTGAAAATATAGGAATAATTAATGATGAGAAGATAGTTGACAGTGGATTATATAGGAGAGAAGATGATTGTAAGAGTAAAGAAGGGTTCCGGTCGGAGAATAACACGTTTCGGCCAGCATTATTTCCCACTTTTTATCTTTTATCTATTTTAATTCTGTACAATATATATCCTTTTATTCATTAGCCCTGATGAAGGCTAGAAATTATGGCCGAAACGTTGGCACTAATAAATATTTTTTAAAAAATTATTTATGTTATTCACTTACCGCACCCCCAATCATCTTCTTCTCATACACTTATTTTTATGAGATATTGTTTGTCTACAATTTCACGCTCAGTTTGCTTGTTTTGTTTGTTTGTAGATTTACAGGGACTGTAGGGAACATTGACGGCACTGAGTAACTAGTAATTGGAGAGGTTAATTGGATCATGTTTATTGTATTTAGTTTAAAATATAATTAGGTGTTAATTGATAATGTGTTTGCTCTGGTTAAGCTTAAATACATAACAGACTATTTTAGAACAAGCCCTTCACTTAACCACGTTTAATTTATTAATTATTTATTGAGATATAGTTAATTATTTTAAACATAAAAATCAAAGGTACTTTAGGAGAAACCATTTTTGGAAATACGGTATTTAAGCTTTATCAAACTATTTAGATAAAGACCAAACCTAACTCATATTAATTTTACATTGATATACCAAGTTAAATCCAAATCATTAGAGATGTTTACCAGAAAATGGTGAATAAATGTAAAATTGATAATATAAAGTTTCGATGAGGTGATTTTAACAAAAATGATATTGTAACATTCCAGAAATATATTTGTAGACTGTTCAAGTTTTATACAAACAGACCATGTTGCGGAGCTATTTCCATTCAAGTGACCTTAAATACTTCCGTTTAAGACTTGAAGTCAAAATATTTCAGGATTCTATTGCTTCTTCTTACTATATATTTTATACACAGATAAATGAAAGTAAATATGCAGATAGATATGGGTCATTGTCTAAATTTGGTAGTATTTGACTATCAAACTTTTTGTAAATTAAAATCATTGATTTAATTGTTATTGCCTTCAGGAATAGCTTATTGATTTTATCATGAAACAGGCACACACTTAATATAGTAGTTTTTGATGGTTGTGCTTGAAAAAAGTGTTATTCTAGAGAATAATATAAACCACTAAAAAGTTATAAAATAAAATAGAGCTCTGAAACACTATATTAATTCTTATAGAAAAGGGGAAGACGGTTGCGCTCCTGTCTACCAATCACATATTGTGAGTAATTATACCATCACAGGTTGTGAGTTCGAGACCTATAATTACATGATACCCACTCACGTCCTCTCCCGAACATTTGTGAGGCCCGTTAGCCAATGGGTGGCACTTACAAAAATCGTGGGAGTGAAGGACCCACTTTATGAAAACCTCGTCAATAAACGCGCTTTAAATTTACATTGCGCGAGGCCTTCGGCCTCCACGGTCTGTCGTGCCTAAAGAAGAAGAAGAATATAATATATATCTATATTAATATATAATTATTTTTAACATATTAGGTGAACAATTATCTTAGCTCAATTAGGTTTCAAAAGAACTAACAGAAGCTTTTAGCACATATTTTTGTTTATACTAACTTAATTTGAAAAATTTAAAAAAAAAAAAAAAAATAACAAAGAAAAATACCAAACTGCCAAGTAGAGACTCATTACAAAAACTTCTATTTCACTTTATTTTGGGTGGAACAAAAAAATGACATTCATATCTTTTTAATAAAATTTAGGGTGTAAAAAAATACAACACCTTGTTTATTAATTTGACAAACATCCTGAACTACCTGAAGTTAAGGGGTCCTGATAGAGAATATTGACATATAGAAAAGAAAAAAAAATGTTTTTCCTTCCATTGCCATCCCAATCGCTCTCTAGATACATGAAAATTTCCATTGAGACTAGGGAGTGAGTATCTAGGGAGAGATCTCATCTTTATACTTTAGGAAAGCTTCACAAACAACAAAGATAAACATGTTCGTAAATAGGTATTGAAATGCTACTAAACTGTGTAATATATAAAATCTAAGTCATTTCAGATTTTGTTGAGTGCTAAAGAGTTACCACCAATAAAATACCCAAAAAGTTTTTATTCTGGAACCAAGTGAAGTGGATAAAGGTAGGGACGAAGGGGAGCACGAGTTGTCTGCTTTCTTCTAGTGTGCCCCGATCACCTTTTAGCCCGAAAATTTCCTCTGTGAGAATATATTAGAGGGAATTTTATAAAAGGGTTAGGGAGTGACCGAAAACCGTACGATTCAAATTAAGTTTTATACCGATACTTGATATAGAGGTGAAAAAATTGGAGCCATGTTTTTTTTTTTTTTTTTTTGGTTTACAACAAAAGATACTGGTACTATAGTCTTGTAAAATCTCCATTACTACTTAATCACCGGGCTAAGGAATGACAAAACGAGTATTATAAGTAGAAAACAGTTAGAGACTAAAAGCTTTGTGTAAGTAGCAAACATTGCCCTCATTCTTACTTAAAAAGCTCTAAAAACTGAACTAGCATCAATATAGGAAAATGACCCTAGTAGAGGTTTAAGAGAAGTATAAAGATTCCTTAAGTCGATAAAAACGTAGAACTGAAGAGTGAATAAGCATATTTAGGGTTCCTAATTGTAATAGGAATCGATATATATCACAATTCATTATTTTTTACACCCTTAGAAAATGAAAATTAACTTTAAATAAATTATATTATTATAACACCAGGAATTTTTATTTATTGTAAATAGATTATTTCAACTAGATTTAACATAAACCGCCTTTTTAAAGTTTATTATTATCAACTTAAATTTAAAAGTCATGACAAAAGATTTTCAAATCCTCTTGTGTTAATACTGACCAACAACAAGAAAAGAGGATTTCGTTGATTGAGTTCGACTTTGTTTCGTTTTCTTACCGCAATTTCTTTCCCGCATGGTAATACGTAGTGAGTTTCCTTGTAACTGTTAGCCTATAGGATATTTGATGAACATCAAAAGTACCCTTCCATACTTCAGCGGGCCCATAGGCACTTCACTGCTCACCCGACGTGTTTAATTATAACCTTAACTGATTTGATACTGCTTTATTATGACGAGCTCTTCTATATAAAACATTCTTTAATTGTTTCAAGACTAATATCATGTTAGGAGCTCAATTAAATTGAACATTTTCTTTTAAATTTTCATTACTAACTAATGTAATTTTAGTTTTCAAGTAACAGATCCGTTACTTAGAACTAAATCTGGACAAACGACTGACATGGAATCCTCATTCAAGACTGAAAAGACAGGAAACTGCTCGTCGATTCCGACTATTACAACATTTAATAACTACATTTAATTTAATAATAACTAGGAAAACGGTCCAAACTTCCAATCCATTTCAAAAGACAGATCTACATGACTGTTATAAGGCCTACCTGGACATATGGAGTTGAGCTATGGGGCTCCAATAAACCATCGAATTCCTCTCGAATCCAATCCTTACAGTCCAAAATTCTTCGTAAAATCCTTAATGCTCCTTACGTTGTCACAAATAAAATCATCCATCAGGACCTCAATGCCTCTATGTTGCCGATTTGGCCAGAACCATATACCAATCCTGCCATGATAAACTTCCCAACCACCCAAACCAACTCGTTTCTAACCTGGCTTCTCCTTCTCTACCCAATAATCCTCCTATGCGTCTGAAAAGAAAATGTCCATCTTGGAAAGAGATCCTCCTAAAACATTTCTAAAGAGTTCTTTAGAAATGTTTTAGGAGTTCTATCAATGGGTAGATTCTCCACATGTTTGTATCATGTCATAATATCACTTACAGAAAATTTACTTGATGTGTATATATGAATACAGTTGTAAATAAAAATAAATAAATTATTTTAAAAAAGAAAGTTTTTAAGTAGTTTTGTTTATTATTAGTTTATATATTAACTAGATTATCTAATATTTTTTTGTTTATTCCTGCAGTTTTGTCTATTATTTTATACAACTATTATACACAGTTTTAAATTTTGTGAAGATTTTGGTATAAACAATAATTTATCCATTTGTTCGAAAATTCTCTTGTTTTATATTTATCTTAATTTTGATTTATTTTAGTATTTAGTATTTTACCTTCGTAATACCGCGGGGTTCTTACAAGCTCTTTAAGCTCCATGAAGTTTTCCACAAAACTATCTTGAACTATATGAGTAAGTTTCCATTTAATTTACAAGAGAGTTTCTTTTTTTTTTCCAAATAAAAACACGGTTGGTGTCCCTCCAGCACCACCATGAAATTCGCCGTATATGGGTTTCCACGAAATTATTTAGATTCACCGTAACAGTTTGCACTGGGCAAACATTTCCTAAAATTATTTCCCTAATATTTGAATCAAACTAACCAGAGGACGCTTGTAGAAACGATAAACATGAAGATACAGGGGAAAAACAAAATTGGATTCCGGTGGAATAAACTGAAATATATGCCTACAAAGGGCTACCTCTATGCAGAGGTGACATTAAAAGAAACTTAGAACCTGTGACAAATAAATGGTGTTCACATTATCGTTTTTAGAGGCTCATATTTAGAGGAACCATGTCCGACACACGGTTTTCTCAGATTTCGACTTATCTCAGATGACGACATGTGTCATAGACAAGAGAGAGTGAAAACAGATAAACAGATCTGATCTAGAAGTGCCTGACACATTCACCATAAGTGGAAACGAGGCTGCTTCTAGCGCGCAGGAGCTGACTCTAAGGAAAATAACTAACCATAAAGAGAAGATTGAAGGACCCAGCATTTCTAAACACTCAGTCCAAAAACAGTCTAGAAATGATGATGAATGTCTTAGAAACCATTGTGGATAAGACTCGTGCAGACGAGGATATTGACGTGAACCGAAAGATTTTTTCGGACTAAATATTTTTAAAATGGATTCCTTATATCCACTTTGCCCCATTTATTCTCAATAACGAAATGGAATTTTGATACTAGGATTAATGAAATAAATAATAAATGCAAAGATTCGCAGTATTATGTGTTTATTTTTGACCGTGGTATTACGAAGGTTTAAATAATTTCAATCAATACCATCCTAGATTTGATAAGGGTTAGGTTCTACTACGGCACAGTTTGTTAACCTAAGAACTTCCCCAACAAGGGTGACAAAAATTTTATTATAACTAGATGAAATAGAACAAATGATACAGGAGATCCTGATATAAAGAAAGCGATACTGGAGTAGAAACAAATGGCAGTTGGATTCACAAAGTCCACATAGCCAGATTGGACTGAGAAAGATAAATAGTTCTGGTCCCTTGTCAGAACTATAACAGATAGCTAATGATGCTCCTCGAGTTGAGTTATTAATTGCTCTAAAACCAGCATGTGCACTTTGTCATTGTGCATCTTGTCCGGTATCTATCATGTTAGGCCAATTCACCATGAGTCACACTCACTGAAATCCAAAAACTTGAAAACATAAGCTTATATTTTGTAGCATCCTGAATACGAAAGAAATATTTAGAAAATAGCATAAACATATCGAGAAAATAATATAACATTCATAAAATTATTCGAATTATGTTCAAAAACCTGTACTCTTACCGATTATATATAGTGAAAATAATCTATTGAAAGCAAAAGGATAAATGTCTTTCATAACCATTTTTTTAAAAGTAGTAAATTATGATACAAAAAATTAATATTCGTCGTTTTAATTAATTAAAATTATTAAATCCGCTGGTGCTCCTCAAGGTAGTATCCTTGGTCCCATTCTCTACACCGTCTATACAGCTGACATTCCAACCAATCCTAACACTATCCTCACAACGTAGCCGATGGCACATATGTGCTCGCTGTTAATAATAACCCATTAATCGTATCCCAAAATCTCCAATCCCATATCACAGCCCTCGAAGAATGGTGTGGTAATTGGAGGATTAATATAAATTCCAACAAATCCCATCAAATAACCTTTACCCTTCGTCGTAAACCTACTGACTGCCCTACAGTTTCATTTAATGATGTTACTCTTATCCCTGTCGAACAGTTCCGCTACCTTAGACTATATTTGGACAAACAATTGAAAAGACAGGAAACTTTTCAAAGTTTCGAAGGATTTCGACTATTACAGCATTTACTAGACAAACTTCTAATTCATTACAAAAGACTGATCTACATGACTATAATAAAGCCAATCGGGACATACGGAGTTGAGCTTTGAGGCTCCAATAAACCTTCGAATTCCTCTCATCCCTTCCATTATAAACTCTCTAACCACTCAAACCCTCTAGTTTCTAACCTTGCATCCTCTTCCTTTCCTGACAATCCTCCGAGGCGCCTGAAAGGAAGATGCCCACGAGACCAGCTAATGTAAATTGTCATTAGAGTACTACCAATGGGTAGTTTCTCTACACGCCTGTAACATTCCAATTTATCTAAGATCAGATTTACTAAATGTGTTATAATGTACAGTTGTAAATAGCAAAAAATTTAAATATTAAAAAAAAATTAATTATTGCACAAAAGAAGAAATATATTCATAATAATTAATAGTATAAATAGGGCACATATATATTGCGTTATTAGTATTAAAAAATTAAAATAAAAAAGTAGTAAAGTTGTCGTAGTAAAAGAGCACACCATTCCACCCACTTAAAATTTTTAATTTATACAGTATCAGAGAAATTAGATATTTGATTCCACAGGGAATGCTGTCCAGAGAAAAGGGCGGAGGGTAAGAGGTATGGAGAGGATGTGAACAACTGAACAATGACTCGAGTAGTTGGAATGGCGACAGTCAAGGAAAGAAGACGGATTAATTTTGTTGTGGGGCATCTGAGGCGACAATACGATGAAAGAAAATAAATAGAACTAGAGATACACATGAATATTATGGGGAACTTTATGTAATATTCATTACATATTAGGGAAATTTAGGTAGAACTAAATATTTCCCATGATCAAAATAAAGTAATTTAGTTGTGTTAATGAATGAAAATGAGCAGACAGTATTGGAACTGAACTGCAGTAAACTATGGATAAATTTAAATAAAGGGGCAGAATTAACTTTATATTATATTTTAAGCAACACAATAAAATTAATAATGAAAAATAAAACTGGATCCAAAAAAAAAGGAATTAAACTTGGCCAAATTGAGATGTTCTGTTTGTACTTTTACTATGAATGAAATTTTTCAATTGTAACAAATAATTTTGATTGATGAATTGTTATCATTCTGATTGGTCGGATCATTTTGGTTTGTTTTATTTTCTCATTCATTGCCATGTCTGCCATACTTCCCTTCTTTCATACTTGATTCTGGTTGTGCCAAACTTTACTTACTCATTGCTCATAAGGTCATTAATGAATTAAATGTTGTTATTTTCAATTTTAGTACTCAAATATATCTGATAGTGCTGTAGGTCTAATAAGTCTGATCAGGTCAGTCTATTGAGACCAGGTAGATCTTCAATACTTTTCTATAGTGACTAAAATTAGTGTAAATAATTAAGGCATTTTCATGTTTTTTTTTATTTTGGTTGAGGATGAGATCCTTAAAAAATTATTAAATAATTGTTTTATGACTACTACTTATAAAAATGTTAAAAAAAAAATTAATATAAATTTTTCATCGCTTTATATTACTAATTATTATTCTATAAATTAATTTTGGTATGGTAAGTATTAAAACTGAGTACAAATACTATATATTACAAATTTAAGGACTTAATTTCTAATTGAATTAAGAAACAATTGGAGGTTGGTGACTCAAATTCTATTTGACAACGTCTATAAATTCTATCTCAACTTATAACGGTTTATTCTTTGTTTTATATTGTATCCTTCCGAAATTTTATTATTTTACATGTGATTTTGCTGTACATAAGTTTTATTTGAATATCTATTTTAAGTTCATTTTACTAATTTAGAAATGTATTGAATTTTCTCAAAAAATTGAGGTTGTTTTGGGTTTTATTAACGGTAGTGCATATTAATAAATTCTTCTGCTTTATGTACTACTTCCAAGACAGATCCATAGCATTTTTTTTTTAAACTTATTTAAAGGAGTTTTTAGACTGTTCGGTGCGTCCTAAATTTCAACTCTCAAGTCGATTTCCTTCTTCTTCTTCCATATCATTATTGATTCTTCTCTTTTCCAAACATGAATCCCTTTAGAACAATTTTAATCATTCAAACATATTACATTTTACTATGTTCTAGGTGACTAAAAAAAGCAATAAACTTTTACCAAATCGAAATTTTAAAAAAATCTACTAATTGTTTAAATAAAATAAATTATATCCAATTTAAGTCTCATAACAAACTTTTTTTCTATATTTAAAAACAAAAATATAGATGGGACAAAGGCAATTAGCCGGCATTTTTAAGAATTTTAAAAGAGAAAATGACAACAAAGTAGAGGTATCCTTGAAAATGACCTGAGGGTCGAAACGTTGGAAGGTTTTGAAAAGAATAAAGTTGAGAAAAAAGGATCAAATCTGTTTGTAAATAAACTAAACCATTCTCAAACAAGAATATATTAATAAAAATTAATCTAAACTTTTTTTCTTTATTAGTTCATTGTTTCGGCCATCCTCAAAGACAATCTTCAATATAAATATTACAACCACATCAATTTTAAAAATATTTTGCAGGCTATTCTGCCCAGGTCAAAAATTCTGTCAAAATTACCCTATTATGTTAAACTCTTCACATTAACATTCAAACTTTTAATCATGTCCAATTTATTCTATTATACTTTATCACAACAATATTTGTAACAGACGAAACATTGTACTTATAAAGACATAAAGATGGGTTTGAGACTTAAATTAGGTAAACTTTATTTTATTTAAACAACCAGTCGAAGGTAATGGAAAGGGAAACGATTGTATATAAATCAACTAATTTAGAA
The DNA here is from genome assembly GCF_000696795.3 of Halyomorpha halys. NCBI lineage: Eukaryota > Metazoa > Arthropoda > Insecta > Hemiptera > Pentatomidae > Halyomorpha > Halyomorpha halys. The sequence goes on from NW_027105546.1 coordinate 37,991, forward strand.
TATATATTCTGATCTAACATGTCATTAATGATACTTTTTTATGCCGTACACCATCATGATCAATATTGTTAAAAAAAAATTGCAAAAAAATAATCTATCCGTTATTGACGGAAATCGTATTATCAAGTTAATGAAAAAAAATCTGAAAAAATTTATGGAGCTGCAAAGTTCATTGAACTCAATTGAAGCGTGATTTTGACCGAACCATCTCCTTGCACAACCGTTGGTTTAGTAACAGTACTTCCTTACAAAGTATTGAACCCCTGACCCTTCAAGAGTTGTAGTGGTACAGATTTAATGTTAAATGATAATTTAATTTTTTTAAGTATATTGAAAATTCGCATAAAAGAACATTGTTTTTTCAATTATTATAATTTATCTGCCTAATGGAATAAAAAATCAAAATAATATTTTTTACATACATCATTTTAAATTATAAAAATAGTTGATATTTTATACAGGCTTAGGTGTTTTTGAGAGTTTAAATGTGCAGCAGAATAACATTCTCTATCCTGAAAAACAACTCAATGTTATTCAAGTAAACAACTTTAAATAAAAACAAAGGACCTAATATTTTTATAACATAGAAAACCGAGAGAATTTTTCTCTTAATTTTAAAACTGAGGTTAATATGGATGAGGATAGAATGCTGTATGTAGAGTTGGTTGTGCATACGTTAACAGATGTCAACGTCAAAGCCTAACAATTCTTTTGTTTTTTTCCCAACATTGAACAAACATACCCTTATGTATTCAACGCAACAAGGAGATGCTATATGTTTGTTTTCTGTTCGTTAAACAAAACAGGACGCTTGCTTCAAAGGGATCGCTTTCTGAGCAATTCAATGTGCCTACATGATTCTCTAGTTATGTAACTCATATTATGATATCATTCTACGGGTTAGTATCACTATGGTCCAGTTCAACAAAAAAACTAAAAACAAATAATGATTATTAGACCACCTCAGAAAATACATATATACTTTGTAATTTAATCCCTCGATGATCTGTTAATTCATTAATTATTTGTATTTATTATAGATATGAAATATTAAAAATATAGCCTTGATAGCAAACTTTTCACAAGAAACGACCCAATATATATGATTCATAGCGAAATTAAATTCTATGAACAGTAAAATCTTTTAAATAAAACATGCATCGTATGCTCAAGAGAGTGAAGGAAGGAGAATTTATTTCATATCTCTTTTAATAACGGACTGACTAATATAATTTAGTCATTCCTTTCTGAGGAAGGATTGTTTGTTAGTATATTTATAAATCAATAATTAACAAGCATTTACATATTTTAAAATTTAAAAAAACATTATTAGTATACCAGTTCAGCCTATGGAATGTTTAATGTTCAATATTTCGTAAGAATGAGCTGATGTGGTCCTGATAGAAGTCTCAAGCAATTATAGAGGAAAATGTGACTTTTTTTTATAATTATTTAAATTTACATTGCATTCAACACCCTTAGATAGTAGCCGACATTTCGAACATTTTATTGCTATGTATCGAGGCATTAGCCATTATTACAACAACAAAATGTCGTAAGGTTTTTCGCCATCTGTCCCTATATCTGGTCAGGGTATCTTTCAAGGAACCTTTTACTGCGTCTCCGGATATGAACACATCTGTGTTAAGTTTGCCACATTACCTGGGTCCCCTGAGAAAATTAGATTTACTAACCTTTAAGTGTTACAAAAAAACGAGAAGTTTTGACAGACAGTTTGACGAAGGATCAGAATCCAATTAAGCAGATGCAGGTCCTTCCTGGACATGTCAAAACTTTCTCAACCACTCTCGGGCCTGGAGAGGGAGACGCCTACCTCGGGAGCGTTCTGTCACCTATGGCCAATGAGGAATGAGATTCAAAAATAAGGTAACGCCCCAAAAGGGAAGAGGAAGAAAAGGGGTAAGACAACTAGACCAGGAAAAAGGACAGTGAAGAGGAAGACTTTGAGGAGAGAGGACCAGGCCGAGAGAGAAGAGCATGAACTTGGAGAAGTCCTAAGAAGAGGTCTTCAGAAATGGAACACCCACGATTATGACAACACGACACCAATGGCGAAGACTTCATCACTAGATACCACATACCATCCAAATCAACAAGTATATGTACATATTAGGTAATAAATTATAATGTAATAATCTATATTTTATGCCAAACCGTTTATCTGAAACATTACAATCATTTTAATCATAGTAATAAGTTGTTAATAAATACTTAGTCTCTTTATGTAGTTTATATACTATTATATAACTCAATATATCACCCCTTATTATATTATATAATTAATGGTAAGAACATTTTATAAATATAAAGATATATGACTGGTAAACACACAAATAGCCTTTGGAAAAGAATCCAACTATAATAATAGATTTTACAGGACTCAATATAAATTAATTATTTAACTTATTTTTGGATAATTGTCTTCAGCGATTATCCTGGCATCCCGATTAAATCTCAAGGCAGTACATAGCAGTATCCATGATAACACCTTAGATCACATGCTTTATTGGGAGAGTTCTAAAAGATCAAAGAGAACAACGTACAGACACTCAATGAAGTTTAAAATAAAGATGGATACTTACTTTGTTCTTACTTGCATCAATTCCCTTTCATTTCTCACATTTACTGGCAGAAGGGAGGAAGAAAGAGAAGACAATTTCTTTTCCTCAGAAACTACAAATCATGCAGTTGCTTTTCATTCCTCGTTTATTGGGTAATATTTTATGAGATTTCTAAAATAGAATAATCAACAGAAGATTTTTTGTTTCGATAGTAATATTTTTTTTAAATTTTAATTCTCCTTTTCTAATTCTACCCATAATATCACAAAATGCTTTGATTTACGAGATAGTAATAAAGTATTCAAAAAATTCAATTATTTTAGCTTTGTAGTTTTTGAAAAAATCTTACATAAATAGTAAAACTTCTTAGAATTTTCTTTTGAAACTTTGCTCTATTGTTCTCATGTTAATTGTAGCACTTAAACTATTCTTCAATCTTACACAGTTAACTAAAAACATTTTTAGAAACTTCTATCAACGAAAATTTACAGCCTTTTTTTACAGTTTATTTTCAGAGTCAATCGAATATTATGGAACATCATGGTCTATGTTGGTGATTCAAGTTTTTATTTTATCTAAATTAACCATCAACCTTAAAATATTATTTTTGGATAAAAAAGTAAATTCACATTTTAAAAACCCTTACAGATAATTATTCAATAGAAGTAATAAGAACCGAAGAGAGTCAAAATTAAGATTTTTAAAATTAAATATAAATTTAATAAACTAGATAATAAAGTTAACACAAAATAAATATGAGTTTATTTTCTTCTCTGAAATAAATTTGATCTGCAAATTGATCTTATAAGTTGGATTTTACGTACGTAGAAATAGTTCATGGCTTCTTTCCGTTTATCCGTACCTTAAAAAAATTGTTTTCTTTAATTTATTAATTTTTAAAAAACGGCAATATTTTTAGAAGGATACAATAAAACTATCTATAGATACTTCAAATTAAACTTAATCCAGGTTTTATCTTTTGTTATTGTTTCTATCAGTGAAATGAGCGCCGGTTAAAGGCAAAATACATTTTCGCTAGTCGTTCCTGCCGTGCAGGTATTGTATTTAGTAACATCAGGTTAAAGGTCATTCTTTATATGAGTTTAATTCGTTTTAAAATTATTATTTAATTTACGGTAAACTTTATTATGTATTTTTTAAAATTTTAAGTAGGATTATTATTTAATTTATAATCAGGAACTAATTCCATTGCAGTTTACTTTAAATTTAAAGCAGCGAATAAATAAATCAATAAAATAAATTTTAGTGAAATAGTAATTCAAAATAAAATTATATTTTATTTATATCAATTTTTTTAATATATTTTTAAAATAATGAAAGAAATAATTTTAAAAAATATTAAGAAAAATCAGAATTTTAAAAAGTTAAACAAGTACTGTCCTTGATAGTATGTTAAGAGTCATTTCACAACATTTAGCAGAAACTAAACAATCTACATAGTGACTTGGCTGAAAGATATATTTAAAGTTATATGTCAATAAAAATTTACAAATAACACTACATATTAAAAGAGATCAAGCTTTTTGTAAGACTAAGATATAACACATTTTTCTAGGTTATGTATGTGCAGGTTTCGGTTTTTTCTTCAAAACACGGAGTCGTATTCAAGAAACAATAATTTAGACTTAATGCATAGCTTTCAAATTTAAGGATTGATTTCATTTTGTTGAATGCATTCCAATTGGTATTTGACTGAGGTAACAAATACAATTTTTTTTTTCAAAAAAGTTTACCATAACGTTAGAATAATAAAATTACAAAAATAAATATTTTTTAAATTAAAAACTTTTTAATGATATATTAAAGTGTATAAATTACAATTAAATGTTTTTTAATACCTATAAACTAATTTTATTGGAAGAAGATTGTTAACCTATAAAGTATATAGCAGAAAGATAGTCCGGGTGGTGGTAAATAAAGGTAATATATAGTAAAAAAAAAATTAAAGGTAACCTAATGATAAAACCTAGGGTTAACTAAAAATTTATCCAAAATTTTTATAAAAATAATTTGCACCTTTGTTGACCGCCATTCGGACTATCTTCTTATAATCTAAATCTATTTTGATCAAAATAAAATAAACTATTGAAGTAAATCCCTCATCTAGATCATTTTCAATCTTTGGGTACTCATCGATAAAGGAGTTGCGGTCTTCTGACTTATTAATTGCTTTTGAATTAATTAATTATTTAAATTGTAATTTGCATTACTAAAAATATGTTACAGAGGTTAACTTAGGAGAGACACTAAAATTCCAAGCCAATGCTCTCGCAGAAGAGATGGTAGGCCGATTTCATCGTGGTTAGAACACGGAGTGACATTCGGATTTCAGTGAACTGTTCCTACGCCCGCCTCCAGAAGATACCACACTGTCATAAACGTCCCATTATGTAGAATATATCCCTAATTAAACTATACAGTTTTCACTTGTCATCGTATCATACATTGAAATTGAATTAATCCTTGTACATTTCTAAACAACAATGTTTTTTATTTTTCAATATCGCAGTACTTCCACATTATATTTTGATATACCAGGGCATTCAAAAAGTCCTGTCGTTTTTCGTTTGTTCGTTGTTTATTTTGATTCTAG
>NW_027105546.1:44196-66071 GCF_000696795.3 Halyomorpha halys
CAGTAAAAATCAACAGTTTTTTAAGGAAGGAATTTGGGCTTTACCATCTCGTTGGGAGAAGGTTACCGACTGTAACGGTGGATATTTTGATGAATAAAGGTGATTATTTGAAAATATTTATTTATTTATAATTTCCCCCAAAAAAACGACAGGACTTTTTGAATGACCTGGTACATGGTGTCCTGTAACTGAGGGTATTCTATTTCACATATTGTGGAAATACATACTGCACTTCAAGAACGACAAAAAATCCCTTTGACCCATAGTCTGATTCTTAACGGTATGGGATGAATATCAAATTTTGTATTTTTAGCTGTTATCCCTGGTTTTTCCCAGAAAAACTCAATTACTTTAAAGCTCCCTTGAAAGAATATTAGTGATACTAAATTAAAGATAAGAAAATTTCCAATAAGTGTAATGATTTAATAAATTAATTATATTAATTTACAAAAATAATAAGACTAACATAATTTTTAATGAAGTCTGAACTCTCTTTTGAGTTTTCTCTTTTTTATTTTGCTTCCTCGTATCTTTAATGGGCCAATAAATGAAGGCATGTTTTGTGCCATATTAAAGCTTATTCTTTTCCACTCGAAGTTTTTTTTAAAAGTTATTTATTTATTAAATTATTTCTTTTAACTTATCTATTCATTGAAGTAATTCTTTTGACTGACTGTTTGTTTTGTTTTTTTCCTAAATTTATACATTTATTTTTATAAATTTATTTGTTTCTTTGTATAAACTGGTCTACTGTGATGACTACTGTGTCTTTGGTTTGACTCTGCATTGCTGTCTGATGATAAATTTGTTTAATTTGTTTAACAGGTCGAATATGGATAGCGGATCACTGGAAAGGGGAGGTGTAAGAGAGTGAGATAGGGAGAATAAAATTGTTAAGTCTAATGAAATCGTTAAATTGATAAAAAAATAAATAAATGAAATAAAATATTTGTATGTAGTATTTAGGTTTGTAGACGAGTATTGATTGTGAAGGAAAAAAAAAATATTCTTACAACATGTGAATATATATATATATATTGTATATATGTCCGATAATGGATTGATTGGTATGCGGTGTATTGTAGCAATCTAATGTAATTGGGCGGCATGGCTAAATAAAGCATTTCTCACTCATATTACCAGCGTAATAATCCACGAGGCACGAGCGTCATTTGTCACCAAAAGCGATATGTTCTACACATTAGTTTTTAAGATTTGTGTTTGTCCTTATGTTATGGACTGAAAATAATTTTCATTGTCTCCATAGCGGAGCCCTCGAAATTTAAAAGACAAATTTTAAATGGTCCCACTCTAGAGCCCTCCAGAGCAAAGGGTTGATAAATGATTTACTTATTTACTTTCTAGACTAATCCAAGCTATTACATTTATAGGAAATTTTCTCATCTTTAATTTGATATTGATTTTTTTTTTAAAGGAAAATCAAAGATAACAGCTAAAAACACAAATTTGATTTTTATCCTATACCGTCTACGGGGCAATGGACTTTTTTGTTCCAGTTAAGGGACAGTTTCTGCTCCCACAATATGATCGCTCATTTATGGTACATCCTGAATAGACAAGTGCATGTGACTGTTGTTACAAAAACCATGGACACACGAAAACATTTATTTCTTCCTTTAGTTATGAAATTCATACATATTCTATACGTCTCCATTTTTTATTACGACTAAGATTGAGAGATGGTTAATTACTTAAAATACACAAAACTAAAAATACTTTAAAGGAAGCTTCGCACTATGGTCTCTATCCTGTTACTTGGTGATATAGTAATTTAAAATTACGTAACTTCAATAGTTTTTTAGTTACCGCTCCCTGTTAAACAAAAAAGGTGTTTAAAAAAAACAAACTTGAATTTCCTATTTTTTTTAGAGGAATCGGAACATAACTAAGTATTTACAGGACACCATCCCAAAAATCTAATTTAACATCAATTTTGGACAAATCAGAAGCCAAATCTAACCCTATTCCGAATGAAACCTCGAGCCTAACTAAATGTAAATTTTTTTCTAAAAGTTAGTTATCTTTGGGAAAGGAGGGGAATGAGTAAATAAATTCACGAGTAAAGTATGAAAAAAACCTTTTTGCTAATGGTCTTTAGGTTAAACTAATTTGAGTAATTGTTTAGTGAAAACAAAAATTAATCATTACATTGACAAATAATTACATTGACAAAAGTTTTTTCATTGCTGAACAAATATATTTCTGTAAAATTTAAAGTTAGAATATAAATTATTAATAATACTAATGGCTATTTGTAGAGGCAATATGCAAAAGGCACATTACTATTTGTAATAAACAGTGGCATTATTTAAGCCTGGCGGAGCAGAATGATTCAACTGGAGAAACAATGTTAATTAAATGTTGATCGTTGTGTGGTGAATATAATCAGTACCAGGGATTGCGTCGAGCTCATTGTTCAAATGGAAATAAACTCCATGAGGTTCTGTGCTGATTTCCAAAAATAATTATGAAGGTTCAATACGAATGCATTATCAAAGCAATTCCTAACTATAACGAATCAAAACGATCAGAAATGATAAAATAAAATATAAAAAATGGTTGTTATGTAGATAGTAAAGTTTAGGTTTGAAAATTTTTACAGTTAACAATGTTAATTGCTCGAAAAAAGTATTTGTTGGAAATCGCTGACTCGAATATTCCAGCTAACTCATGTTTGCTTTACTTGTTATGTTTTGACTTTGTGACCGTGTAATTTCGTAAATATGTTGTCGTTTTTTTTGTTTGTTTTTTTATAAAATGAGTGAAAGTAAAAACGTGTTAGTGAAAAACGATTTGGCAATAGGATTTATGCAACGTAAAGTTTCAGATAGAAAAAAAATTTTTTTTCTTTATTGACATTTACAACTGCATATAAAATACAACAAGCAAATTTGAAGTAAGATCATAATGATATGGTATAGTATGGAGAGAAACTACCTAATTGGTGGAATTCTAAAAACATTTTACAATATAAGGTCACGAGGCCATCTTCTTTTCAGGCACCTCGGAAGATTGCCAAGAATGGATGAGAAGGCAAGGTTAGAAACTAGTGGGTTTAACTGGTTAGGGAGTTTATAATGGAAAGAATGATATCGGGTTCGGGCTAGATCGGTTACTTAAGGAACATTTAGATCTTTATGTTTGGTTTTATTTCTAAAAAAGTAAGAAGCATTGAGGATTTTACGAAGGATTTTAGATTGTAAGGATTGGATACGAGAGGAATTCGAAGGTTTAGTGGAGCCCAAAGCTCAATCGTATGTCCAGATGGGCCTTATTATTGTCCTGTAGATCAGTCTTTTGCTATGAGTTAGAAGTCAAGTAAGTGCTGTAATAGTCGGAATCTGCGTCCAGTTTCCTGTCTTTTCAGTCTTGTGTGGGGATTCCAGGTCATTCGTTTGTCAAGTTATAGTCCAAGAAAACGAATCTGTTCTACAGGGGTAAGAGCCACATTATTAAAGTATACTGTAGGGCAGTCGGCAGGTTTACGACGAAGAGTAAAGTGATTTGATGGTATTTATTTTTATCATCCAATTTCGGCACCATTCTTCGAGGGTTGTGATATGGGACTGTAGAGTTTGGAATGCAATTAAAGGGTTATTATTAACTATGAGCACACTTCAAAAAAAATTCTAAAAAGATATAATAAATTTACATAGGAGCCTTTTTACAGCGACATAATTAATACATTGGCCTTTTTACATAGAAGGATTTAAAGAATTATATTTTGAAATATAAAATTACATATTTCCAACACCAGTGATGTATCCTGAAACAAAGAGTTCTTTTCCATTAGATCATTACTGATGAAAAATGTGAAAAAAAAATTCTAATTTTTTTTCTTTGCATGCAGACTTATGTGCAATCGAAACAGAAAAGCCATATTGAAATGATAATTTTGATATTCCATATCAATAATCCTATAATCCATGCTTATATTTGTAAAAGATTGGATATATGATATTATTGATAACTGCCCGGTCTGTAACTCCAAAGAAGACGAAGATATCATTCACTTCTTAGGAACCTGTCCCAAGAATAGTGAAATTAGAATAAAATATTTCGGGCAGCGGACCAGCTATCCTGAAAAATTACTCAGTTTTTAAAATGCTCTAATTGGTGAGCTCATTGCAACTATGTACGACAAGCTACACTGGAAAGAGTTCAATTAGTTAATATGGAAGTGATCAACGCTATACCACAGTTCGTCACAACTTTTATATTATTTTTTCGTTTCTTTTTAAATTAATTCCATATTGTTATATTTAGTTATTAACTTATGATGTTGCTCATATCCCTGTCGAACAGATCCCTTACCTTGGACAACATCTGGACAAACGACTAACCTGGAATCCTCACACAAGACTGAAAACTGCACGACGATTTGGACAATTACACTACTTACTAGACAAACGGTCTAAACTTCCAATTCGTTACAGAAGACTGATCTACATGACTATAATAAGACCAATCTGGACTTACGGAGTTGAGCTTTAGGGCTCCACTAAACCTTCGAATTCCTTTGTTTCAAATAAAACCATCCATAAAGACCTAAAATGTTCCTTATGTAACCGATCTAGCCCGAACCCGATATTATTCCTTCCATAATAAACTCCCTAACCACTTAACCCAATAGTTTCTAACCTTGCTTCCTCTTTCATTCCATTCTTTCAATCCTCCGAGGCACCTGAAAAGAAGATGGCCTCCTGACCTTATATTGTCACATGACTATAATAAAACCAATCTGAACATACGGAGCTGAGCTTTGGGCCTCCACTAAACATTAGAATTCCTCTCGTATCCAATCCTTACAATCCAAAATCTTTCGTAAATTGCTCAATGCTCCTTACTTTGTCACTAATAAAATCATTCATAAAGACTTTGATATTCCGTACGTAACCGATCTAGCCCGAACCAGATATTCCTTCTATTATATAAAAATAAATACCAACTAATTCCATCAAATCACCTTTACTCTTCGTCGTAAACATGCCTACTGCCCTACAGTATCCTTTAATAATGTGGCTCTTACCCCTGTAGAAGAGATCCGCTGCCTTGAACTATAACTTGACAAACAACTGACCTGGAATCCCCACACAAGACAGGAAACTGCACGTAGATTCCTACTAGTACAGCACTTACTGGACAAACGGTCTAAACTTCCAACTCATAGCAAAAGACTGATCTACATGATAATAATAAGGCCTATCTGGACATACGCTTGATCTGTGGGGTCCACTAAACTTTCGAATTCCTCTCGTATCCAATCCTTACAATCCAAAATCCTTCGTAAAATCCTCAATGCTCCTTACTTTTTTTACAAATAAAACCATACATAAAGATCTAAATGTTCCTTAAGTAACCAATCTAGCCCGAACCCGATATCATTCCTTCCATTATAAACTCCCTAACCACCCAAACCCACTAATTTTTAACCTTGCATCCTCTTCCATTCCTGACAATCCTCCGAGGCGCCTGAAAAGAAGACGGCCACGAGAGAAATAAGAGGGTCTGCTAATGTAAAGACGTCATTAGAATGCGACCAAAGGGTAGTTTCTCCATTATAACTGAGATTAAATTTACTGAATGTATTATAATGTACAGTTGTAAATTTCAATAAATTTATTAAATTAAAAAAATATTAACATGTTAAATGCATTGTTTTTAAAGCATATAACTTAAGTTTTGTTATTTATGTGTTTGATTTCAAATAATTTTATTTTATCACTAACTCAGTATTTACGAGTATAACTGAACTATTCCCTACTCAGTGTACTAGTGTAGAGAAGGTTACAAATATTGTGATAAATTTTACTGTTTACTGTGAAAAATAGTTTTAATTTTTAATATAATGTAAAAAATTGACTAATTAGGATAATCTGTGAACTGATATAAATGACCTGGGCAGATTAGCCTGCATGAACTAGTTTTTAAATGATTTGGTTCTAAAATTGTAGTAAGATTGTCGTTGAGGATGACGGAATTGGCCGAAACGTCGGACTTATAAAGGAATAAAAATGTTTTGACTAAAATGGATAAAATTTTATCATTCCCGAACCGTTAAATTACATTTTACACGTCATTGAATGGTGTGAATGTGTCAAAGTGATTTTTTGAAACTAACTCATCATGAGTCCATTTTAATATTTTAATGATTTTTTAAACAAAGTTACCACAAAAAATAAATAATATTTTTATTCTTTTTTTGTTTCTTAAATCCATTACTAAACAAGTTTATTAAGAACTGTTGAAAATATAATATAATTACAAATATGTATATTTGAATAAAGGGCATTATGAGTAAAGTTAACCTAGGTTTGAATTAAACTGAGATAGTCAAGTTGAGAGCCTTGATTGCGTAGCTAAAGTTCATAAATTGCTTGTGATTAGTCTAACATGATTAGTTGTTATGAAACTTCTTATTATAAAATATATTAGAAATAATTACACGACTAAAAATCTATAAATAACCGTCTAGAATCATTGTATGGCAAAGAGCCCTTCCGATATTAATTTGATATTATTTTAGCATTCCAGAAAGTTACAGTACGGGGGGATTTATTGTTTAAGTTTAACCAATGTTAGACATCAAAATCCAACGCACATCTCACAAGTTTTACATCAACTACAGAGTTTCGTGACTGGAGCAAACTTTAGGAACTAAGCTAAGACAAATCTTAATATATTACTTTCACACTTTGGAATGAGACCAACCATTCGATTAACATCGACGTTGTATTTAATATATTTTATGTAGGAAAAAGAGGACCAGTGAGTAGGGATTGTTAAATAGTACTTAAGATATAACATTTTTGAACCCCGGCTCCTGTTTCCAGTTCCTACTTCCAGTAGTCCTTGTGGAAATTTAAACTTACAATACAATGTGCCTTCCTTTGGACTGAACATGGGTAATATGGGGCTACTCTGAGAAAGGAATAGAAATTGCATTCCCTCGTACCTATCATACGATATTACTGCATTTTTTGAAAGCCAAAGATAGTTGCACTTTTCAAACAGATGAATTTTTTTTTAAAAAATGCTGGTAGAAAACTTCTTCATCTTTTTTTAGTAACTTCTTGACTTTCCTGATTTTTAGTAAATAATAAATTTAATGTCATATCTCTTTTAACACTGAGCAATTACTATTGTACTTAGAAGTAGTAGAGCAAAACCCCGGTGGAAAAAAGGCAGATATTTCACTCCACTTTTTTATTACTGTAATTAAAACTATGTATAATTACTAGTCAAAATTGATGAGCCAGCAAAGTATAGGAGGGAGAAATACAAAATGGCAGCTCTTTTCAAAATTTTTCATTCGGAGCTCTATTTCCTAATAGAACATTTATGATATTTTCTTAATATTTTCAAAATAAATTCATGATTTCTAGTTGTTCGGACATAAATTTTAATTTATGAAGAACTATATCTCATGAAAAATTGGACGTACAGATGTCTACTAGCAATACAATTAAAGATGGTTTAATGTACTATAAAGTGGTTTATAACGTTTATCTTCGCAGGGTTTTTTTTTTTTTTTATAGGTTTTATAATACATGCTTATGAAATTTTGTCCGAACAAATGTTTATCAATTTATTTTAGCTAATATCATGTAAATTACAATTCTTACAAAGATAAACGTCTTAAACTACTTTGTAGTCTTAACTATTTTTAATTTGAGTGCTAATAAACATCTGTACATCTGATGGTTCCTGAGATATAGATTACCCACAATAAATTCACTAACTATTGATTTTTCAAAACATTTTTTATTGAACGTTGCTTTTTAAAAACTGCGTCTCAGAAACTATCCAATGTAAACAGCTCTGTCAAACCTGTGCGTTTTGGAGCCCTTCTGGGGTCCACCCAACCTCATAAATTGGGTAGCCTCATGGATTTGGTCTAGCGTGATTATGACCAATTCCCTCCTTGCACAACCGTCGGTCTAGTAACAGTGCTTCCTTACAAACTACTGAACTAGTTGTAGTGATACAGATTTTTTGATTTTATCAATAAATACTGTCTAAATTCCAATAAAAAAAGACCCATAGGCATGGGAAAGAACTCAACATGTGATAAGTAACCCGTGGCAAGCATTCTGCTGTAGAAGCTAACCTTAACCTTAGGCTATTCTCTTTCCGACTCCTGGGCTTTCACAAAATGGTATATTTTCAGGCTTTAAGACACGATGTCCAACCTACGTCCCAGAGGTAAATAATCGGGTATCGATGTTCACACCGAAATGTCTAAAACCCAATTTGCACCGTCTCGATCTGCCGACGAACTTAGTAACATTTATTAAAGTTCCAGTAAAAATTTACAAACTTAAGTAAACTTCATTACTGATACAATTCAAATTCATACATGATACTTCATTCGTCGGAATCCATCGGATTGATACTACTGTAATATATACATTTATGACAATTTCCAAAACACTAATGTATGTATATGGATCCGTGAACATAATTGATGTGACATTAAATGTATTTAGGGATACTATCGGCCAAATTGGTTAGCCGATACAAGAAATTCCAACAACATAGAGAATATCTAAATTACAATGACGGATTCTTAAGCGATTTTCTTTTTTATGTTTGCATGCAAATTGCCATACATCGTAAAACATGATTAGTGGTTTTTGGTAATTTATGCCTTCATAGCTCGTCGAAAAGGAAAAATCACTTATATAAAATAGTTTTTATAGGAAATATACTATAATTCTTCAAGGCACAGATCTCTTTCCAGATTCGACTTTACGAAATCGACTTCATTCCCCATTACTGAGGTGTACCGAGTTTCATTTCAAAATTCTCATATAAAAGGAGACTGTCAACCCTGTCTCGATTACACGGTATACAAATAAATTGAAACCATGTTCTCTAATGTTCTTTTAGGCAACCTTGTTGTAATCAAAGCCCATCGCAATAAAAGTAAATCTGGTGAGAAAAGTCACTTTTTAAGGTTAGGCATATAATTTTTTTTTTTTTTTTGATCTTCCAATAAAAATTCAAATTTTTTGTAAAATACAAAATTAAATACACAATAAGACCATTGTAGTCTCAAGTAGATTAGTTAATTGATCTTGCCAAATCTTTGCCCATTTAAGCATCTTCAGGACATTATTTAAGAAAATTTTTAATGAATATGATATAAATGAAATAAAGATTGGATATGAGACCTCAAAAAAACGGATAGGAATTTTCACTTCATTAAAAGATAAAGACAACCCTTAATTCAAATTTAATGTATTAAATTTAATTCATGCACAGTCCAAACTTCTATATCGGTACGACAACCTAAAACCTTAAAAATAAGATGTACTAACATCAAAATTAATGCACTCAATATAATATGGATGAAATATTAAGGACAAAAACTGCCCTAACAAAACATTGCCTTGAATTTCAACATAATTTTGATTTTGAGAACCCACATATTTTACAGAAAGAAAGGTCAGAATGAAAATTAAGATTTCTTGGACACTAAATATTTCAGAAAATTTAAGTAATTTTTTAAATTTTAAAACTGATTCAAAAGACCTTAATAATTTCTTTTCCGATACAATGGATATTTTAAATAAATAATTATTTGTTTTTTTTCCTTGGCATTTCTTATTCGCCAAAATAGTGTTCATCAGAACAATGAAACATTTCATAAATCCTAATTTAAATTTGAATAAATGATTTAAAATTTATGGAAAAAATTTTTTGTTTATTTATTTTTTGAAGTTTAAGATTTAGAAAATTTTTAACCTTTATCGCAATTTAAAAATAACTATAATATTTTAAGGTTGGTAACTCCTTTCCTCCTGGAGAAGACTCTAGTTTAATTGCCATGACGAGGTGTATGGCGTTGAGTAACAATTATTTTTGAGTAATATTTTTCCTTTTTTAATTGTTAAATGTATCTGAATGGTAAGTCCTGTTATTATATGATGTGTGTTTTTTCAGTTGTAAAATAATGCCCTGATGATGGGCAAAACTTTGGCATGATCAATAAATTAATCGACCTGGGACCACATTGGCCTTTTTGTGTACTCATAAATAGTCTCCACCCTTTCGTATTCTGTTTTTTTCTGACGAAAACTAAAAATATTAAAGATTACATTTTACATGTGGAACTAGGCTGAGAAAGAAAAAAATCTACCACATGAATTGGCTTTTTTACATATCCTCAGTAATTGAAATTATTATAGTTTAATAATATAAATTATTATCTTATCTATCAAATGAAGGTTTTATCATTCCTTTAAGAAGGGCAATTCATTGTGAAAGATTGGCTATTGTATAGGTATATAGAAAACAGTGTTAAAGTATTCATAAATTTCCCAAGTAATGAAAGAAAATGCGCATTTCGAAATGTTTTACACACAAAAAAAAATTGTACGTATGTAATGGTGTAATGCACCTTTCCAACGGCGAAGCTGAGGATGTAGGGGAATATGAGCCATCCGAAGCCGACGCCTCCTAAGACAAGTGCCGCTCCTACCTTCCCGTACTTCTTGGGCGGTGCCTCCTTTAACTTCTGCGGTACTGCTTTGATCCGTTCCAAGACAACGTCCGAGAACTGGGCCTTCTTGGCGGACATACTTAGCACTGATTGGAGGGGAGGATACCTGCTTTGTCAGATAAAATATTCAGAACAGTGGAAGTACTGGGGGGAGGTGTTCTGGTGGTCTCTCGACACCATCAAATATTTAGCTGGCACATATTGATGTTGTAACTGCCATCTTGTTTGTTTGTTTTTCACTTGTCTGTTTTTTTTATCCCTTCCATCGATTCTGACCCTCAGGGAGTCCCAGATTTTTTTTTTATAGACTTACCAATTTATAACAATGAGTTAGAATTTTCCTTCAAGATCTCCAGCGGGAAATCATTACTTCTTCTAAATTCAGGGGAACAATTTATTAATTATACATTTATTAAATTAATTTGTCTTAAAATTAAAAAAAGGGGGCAGGTTTATAGGACATGCTATCAATAACGCCCCATTAAAAAATATTCAAAAGAATATATTAAAAATATTATATATAAAATTCTAGTATATCATTCATCGCAGAATGTCATGTTAAAAAAAAAATTATCTTATATATTAAGGGTGGCCAACAAGTCGATCGCGAGGCCAATTTCGGTTCGTAGATCACTCGCAATGTCTGGGGTGGAATTCCATGTACCATGGACTTAGAAGCAGTTGTAGAAGACATAACTTTCTAGCAATGGTTTCAGACATATTTCACATAATACATCTGATATACATCATATAAGAGGAATAAAAGTTATCAACTATCCATGATCTTTTAATCCTCTTGGCCTGAGTTTTCTGGCCCTTTAAATAATTATTGTTGTTTTTTACATAGGTATATAAGCCTTATATCTGTATTTCGGTGCGATGTGTACTCTGCAAGCTATTGATAGATTAGCAAAAAGTAACTCATATTATTCCATCATGATACATTTTCCTGGTCCAAATAAAACAAACGCAAAAGTGTAATATTGAAATCAAATTATCAGCAAATAGTACAACTTATAAAAAATAGTACATTGCAGTTGATAAAAAAATTAAATTGCATTTTAAGTTACCAAAACTCTATCTTGACAAAGTGTCGCAAAATCGATATTTATAGGTAAAGAATGCATGTATTTTGCTTCCTTAAAGATTGCTGAATATTTATTACTTATCCACCCCTAAATCACTGGAATGCACCTCACGCTTTCTTCCCCCTTAGACTACATCTGTGACAAGTCGATCGCGACATATTTATAAGATAAAAAGAATATCTTATATATAGAAGAGTTGTTCACCCCTGTTATAAGCAACGACCGTGCTATTAATGTCACATTTATATTAAAACATCCAGTTACCATTTTAGTTCAATGAACTTGATATCAATCTATAGTCATAGCCATACCAATCTATTAATGCCTAATAAAGTTTAAGAAGGCCAGATCTATCGGCAAGAAGTACGATCTGGTAAGCGTATCATGTTTACTTCAGAATATTGTTACTGAAAGGCAATTAAAAGTGTAAGTAAAAGAACATAATTAAGGAAATAAAAATATAAAGTTATATAATGCAAAGAAACATACCATGTTTTTCCATATCATTAACTTTTAAATTATTATTAAATTAAAATATTCATATTTCTTTGTTTCTTTGCATTATATAACTTTTCATTTCTATAATTATGTTATTTTACTTAAATATTTAATTACCTACATGTATGTTTTCTTTTCCACTTCTTTCATTACTTTATTCTTATTAATTTTCATTCTTTAATCATTCGATGTATTCTTTTATTCATTGGTAATTATCTTTTCTTTGTTGTTAGCCCTGATGAAGGCTAGAAATTTTGGCCGAAACGTTGGCACGATTAAATACCTTTTTTAACTTATTTGTGTTATTCCCTGACCGCACCCCCAACCATCTTCACATAAATATTATCCACGGTCTACTATCTTCTCATCAACAACGTGGTATTTATGTTTAAACAAACAAAACATAATATCAAACTGGATTTGGTGAATGATACAATTCTTCCTTTTTCAAATAAAATAATTTATTTCATATAATCAGCAACAACGTTTCGGGAAATATCCTCCATCTTCAGGTTGCTGATAAAAATAACCTATATATAACATATAATTATCTCCTTTATTATCATTCTTGCTAATATATAATAATATTAATGTCATTTAATAAATAAAAACTATTTAACTGTTAATAGTCATACATTTTAGGAGAATAATTATATGAAATAAATTATTATATTTGAAAAAGGAAGAATTGAGTCATTCACCAAATCCAATTTAATTCTAAAGACTCATCCAGTAAAAGATCATTAAGTTTAACATAATATCAATATATATTATATTATATTATATGGTATTATAGTATAATATAATTTTATACCTGTTTTTTTGTTTCATGAATGAATTAATGAAGTGTGTATACTTATTAAAAATACCAAAAATCGATCAATTTAAATAATTAAGAACACCTAGACAATGGTAAAGCCATTCGTCTGCCGAAGCCTCGGTGCAATATTGAATAAAATACAAAATAACGAAAGTTAAAAAAAAAATTTTTATATGCATTAAAAAAATTTACAAGTCAGTGGTATTTATGTTAAAAGAAACAAAATAATAATAACAAACTGTGGTATAGCATTGATCCCTCACTGAGCTCGTTAAGTAAAAATGTGTTAGTGAAAATCGGTTTAGCAATAGATCTTATGCAACGTAAAGTTTCAGAAAAATAAGTAAGTTTATAATGATATGATACAGCATAGAGAGAAACTGAATTGGTAGAACTCTAAAAATATTTTACAATATAAGGTCAGGAGGCCATCTTCTTTTCAGGTGCCTCGGAAGATTGCCAGGAATGAAAGAGGAAGCAATGTTAGAAACTAGTGGGTTATAAGTGGTTAGGGAGTTTATAATGGAAGGAATGATATCGGGTTCGGGCTAGATCGGTTACTTAAGTAACATTTTGGTCTTTATGGATGGTTTTATTTGAAATAAAGGAAAGACCATTGAGGATTTTACGAAGGATTTTAGATTGTAAGGACTGGATACGAGAGGAATTCAAAGGTTTATTGGAGCCCCAAAGCTCAACTCCGTATGTCCAGATTGGCTTTATTATAGTCATGTAGATCAGTCTTTTGTAATGAATTAGAAATTTGTCTATTAAGTGTTGTAATAGTCGAAATCGTCGAGCAGTTTCCTGTCTTTTCAGTCTTGTGTGAGGATTCCAGGTTAGTCATTTGTCCAGATGTAGTCAAAGGTAAGGGATCTGTTCGACAGGGATAATAGCAACATCATAAGTTAAAAATTAAATATAACAATATAGAATTCATTTAAAAAGAAACGAAACAATAATATAAAACTTGTAACCAACTGTGGTATAGCGTTGATCACTTCTATATTAACTAATTGAACTGTTTCCAGTGTAGCTTGTCGTAGATAGTTGCTAAGAGATCTCCAATAAGAGCCTTATAATAAACTGAATAATTTTATTCCGATTTCATTATGAATGTGACAGGTTCCAAAGTATTACATCTAAAAATCAAATTACATCTAAAACTACGAATAAACTATTCAAAAAATTAAATAAGTATAATAATAATTTCAGATTTGTACTTAAGATCACTCAAGTACTTTTAAGCATCGAAAGAAAAAATAATGGTCTTTGAAGTGGTAGGGAAGGAGAGAGAGGGGGATTCGTTGATGGTTTCTTAATTGGGTTATGCTAATCATAAATTATATTTAGAAGACGAGGGAGAAGGAAAAAAATATTCTTGATGAAGTTGGGCAGTTCCGAACTTCTTTTCGCTAGTCCTATATCTAAGTATCTCTAAAATACTAAAAGTTATCCCAAGGCTTAAAGTTCCGATCATTCATTAAATGGAATCCTTTCAAAATTAGAAAGCTTTAAAAGTCATTTGAGCAGTTCAAAGATGTTCCAGCGAAAATTAAAAAGGATTATTAAATGCATTTTTCAAATATTCCGTTTACCCGGTACCTTCTGCTGGCACCAGATAATACTGGTACATAATTACAAGTAAATGTATATTTTTTGAAACATTAAATATGCAATGTTAATGTACTTAAGTTCTTTCAGTGAGGAACAGAAGGAAATTTTTTAGATTTGAATAAGAATTAATTAAGAACCCAATAAGTAAAAATGGGAAGCGGAGTAAAGTGCATGGCTAATAACTCCAAGGTCCCGAGTTCGAATCTGGCTGGGCAGAAAATAGTTTTCTGTTACACCGTAGGCGTGAGTCAACTCCTCTGAGTTTTGGAGCCTTCCTATAGTCCACCCAGCCTCTTAAATCGGGTACCCTTAATTGGGTAAAAATCTGGCGGTCGAGCGTGATTCTGACCTAATCCAACTACTTGCACAACCGTTGGTTTAGTAACAGTACTTTACAAAGTACCGAACCCCTGACCCTTCAAGGGTTATAGCAGTACAGATTTTAATTTAGTTAATAAGTAAAAATGGTATTTTTATGTATTCAAATATTCTTTTATTATTTCCAATTATTACTTCTAATAATATTTCCAAAATTATAAAAACAATTAATTTTAAATATTTCATAATTTTTACATATTTTTCTTATAATTACATATTCAAACTTCCTTTTTCATAAGCTTTTTTTCCTGAAATTTTTAGTGAACTAGAAAAATAAACATCAATTCATAAGCAAAAATTACTGTACGAAAAAGTTATCTTTTAACTCTATTATTTTTTGGTATGCCTAAAATAACAAGTAAAATTATGAAAGTTAACAATTTCTTTGTGATTCTGAAATTCGTTGGGCGAAAAATTACAGATTTTAAACAAAAACCTTATCAACACGCTTTTGTGGGAACTTAAATTATATTTTGGGTTTTAAGTGAAATATTCGCCTTTTTCTCATCGCTGTTAGTAACTAATCAATAATATAAAAGCTTTCAGAGCTGATAAAATTATCTACAATTTGAAAACAAAATAATATTTGAACAACCTTTACTTTTTAAAATATAACTCTTTCAAACGTTGACCATTTTCCGTAAAAAATCAAGAATGATCTCTTATGTTGTATAGTAGTATCAGTATCATCATAAGTATTCGTTCCGGGAGCACAATCATAATGGATGAATTTGCAGTAAATTTGACTAGCTTTTATTTATGCTCAAATTGATGAATTACTCAAAATAATATACCCATTAAGAGACTCTTAAAAAAAGCAAATAACCTAAAATTGATGATTTTCACGAAATAAAAGGTTATTACGACAATTTTAGAAAAAATTTTAATAAAAAAATAAGAAAACACATGTTGAATTTGGTAAATACTAATATCTTATTTTTTTTTTAATTTAATATGTATTTGCGTATATATTACATACATATACATATACATATATTTTTTGGTTATTAGTAATTTTTTATTTTATTTTTTGAATAATGTAATTATGTATCATTATACGACTACATTTCAACATTCATTTGGCTGTTTGTGGAGTAGTTGTAAATAAATAAATAGTATTATATACATAAACACTGTAGGAACCTATAAGTACAAGAGCCGGGGAAAAAAAGTCAGTTGTTTCACTCCAATGTTTAATTCCTAAAATGAAAACTGAATAATTACTAGTCAAAACTGATGAGTCTGCCAAGTATAGGTAGGGAGAATAAAAAATGGCTAGTGTTACAAACCTTAAAAAACGTTAATTTCTCATTCGGAGCTCTATATCTTAAAAATTACCAAGAACGCTAGAAAATCTAAAAGAACATTATTTAAAAGAGGGTAAATTTGCTGAAATATGAGCCCTAATAGAGCTATTTACGTCCAATAGTATTCGAAATCTAGATTTTAAAAAAGCAACATTTCTTAAGAATCTACTGAAAGATTAGTAGTTAGTTAATTTATTTTGAGAAATAAATATATCAGGAACTGTGTGACGTAAAGATGTCTATTTGCAATCACATTATAGTTAGTTTATTAATTATTGGAGAAGTTTGAGGGGGGAGGGGTGCGGTCAGCAAATAACAACATAAATAAACAAAACCATATTTATTTATTTTATGCCGACGTTTCGACCTGAGTTTCAGGTCTTTATCAGGGGTTGTGGTGTAGAAGGTAGGCCTGCAACTCAAATACTTTCTACGCCATAACCCCTGATGAAGACCTGATATTCAGGTCGAAACGTCGGCATAAAATAAATAAATATGGTTTTGTTTATTTATGTTGTTCTTTGCTGACCGCACCCCCCGGCAAACTTCTCCAATCATTAATCTAAGGTCATCTATCTACACCTCATTATAGTTAGTTTAATATACTATACAGTAGTTCATGATTATTTACCTTCGTAGGAATAGTAGTTTTCATGATATTTGCTAAAATAAATTGATTTTTAGTTGTTCGGACAATAAGTTTGGTTTATTTCTGAAACCATTGGACGTACAGATGTCTGTTTCCACTCAAATTAAAGATAGTTAAATTTACTATAAAATAGTTAATAACGTTCATCTTTGTAGGAGTAGTAGTTTTGACAAAATATACTCACAAAATGTTAATTTCTATTTATTCGTATAAAATGTTGGATTTTTGAAAAAATGTATCTCTAGTAAAAATGTACCCATAAGACGCACATATGTCTGCCAACACTCAAAATAAAGGAAATTTAACTTACTATAAAGTAGTTTTTATGATATCCACATATGAAGATAAATTTGGCAAATAAAAATTCGCCCAAAAACTATAAATCAACATATTTTGGAAAATATCATGAAAACTACTACTCCTACGACGATAAACGTATTAAACTACTTTATAGCTCGTTAAAATAGATTTAATTTGAGTGCTGATAGACATCTGTACGTCGAATGGTTTTTGAGATATAGATTTTTCAACGTAAATTCACTAACTACTGATTTTTTAGTTCGTTCTGTGCAACATTTGTATGAAATATTGCTTTTTAAAAAGTTATATCTCGAGAACTGTTGAACGTAAATAACTCTATTAGAGCTTACAGTTTAGCAAATTTACTCTACTTTAAATAATGTTCTCTTAGATTTTCTATCTAGTTTTTAGTAGTTTTAAACATATAGAGGAATAAATGAAAAATTAATTATTTTCGGCCTTTTTAAAAAGCCGCCATTTTTTATTCCCCCTACGTATACTTGGTAGTCTCATCAATTTTGACTAGTAATTATACATAATTTTCATTAAAGTAATCAAAAATTGTGGTGAACTAACTGACTTTTTTCTCCTCCTGGGCTCGTGTACTATACAGATTACAACATCCTCACATACCTGAGAAAATGTAAAGAGACGAATTCTTTATTGACATGCTGCTCAATACTAATTGCTAGAACACACAGTATGTTAATATATCTGAGAAGACCAAATACAAAAAATAATATAAACGAAATACATTACAACCCATTGTTTATTTTAATGACTAAATTACATGAAATTTGTATTTTTATAATATTTATATTTCTGTTCTTTTGCTTTGTTCCTATGTTCCAATAAATAAACCCATAATTTTACATAAAATAAATTACCTCAATAAAGGCGAGGTAGAACAGTATGACTTATGGAGTGTTTGTCCAAGCTGGTTGTGGCTGCGTGAATCGTCCCTCAACTTTATTTTCATTTTCTTATTCTAGGAATGGAAATGCTACGTTTTTAAATGTTTATCATGTATTTCTATTCACATATTAATGGATTATATTCTTTCTAGGAGTATATTTAGATAGTTAAAAGAACTATAAACCATTTTTATTTTACATATTTTAAAATATTTCACTTTCTAGGTATTTTCTTTTATTTTACATATTTTAAAATATTTTAGTTTCTAGGTATTTTCTCTTATTTTTTTTAAATAGAACTACATATTTTACCCTATATTTTCTTTATATAGATATATATACGTATATTTTTGTAATATAAATTAATTATATATTGAATAGCAATCAAAAACTTAACATACATATAAATTAAAACTCATATGGTGTTCAATTTTTTTTGTAAAGATTAAAATAAATTGTAAGATTATAATAATAATTATAATTATGTATTAAAATTAAATAAATTTCTACCACTACAACCCTTGCAGGGTCAGAGGTACAGTACTTTTTTAGGAAGTGCTATTATTAAACCAACCATTGTACAAGGAGGTAATTTAGTCATAAGCACCCTTGACCACCAGATTTTTTGCCAATTAATGGTACCCACTTGAGCTGGGTGGACCCCCGAGGGCTGCGAACCCATAGGTTTGACTTACGGCTATAGTAACAGAATAAATTATTATCTGTCACAGCCGGATTCGATCCCGGGTCGTCGAAATTAGTAGCATAATGACCTTACCACTGAGTCAAGCCACTCCCCATAATTATTTATTGTATTAATTAATTATTATTTATTATAATATGATTAATACATAACCTATTATATTATAATAATGTAACGTAATTATATTATTAATTAAGATATCCTTGAATTTGAAGTATTCTAAAACTGTATTTGGTGAGATTTCATTGGAGGCCTCTAAAATAAAAATCATAATATTTCCAACTGAAATAAAAAAAAATTATTCTGAAGTTTTAAATGGTTTATTTTGTGAAAATTTCAACAAGCCAATACTTTAATCTTCTAGGATTAATATATGCCTGAGGTTTAATAAAAAAGGATATTTCCACTATAAGGACATTTAACTATACATTTACATGTTAAAATATTTACCATATTTACCAATGAATTGTTTTTTGTTGTATCAACCAAGACTAAACCAGTTCTGACTATTTGAGTTGAGACAAATAAAAAAAAAAAAAGTAAGGAACGAATTATTTTGTAAAAGAAAAATGGCTACTAATGGAGTTGGAAATGGAAAATAGTAAATGATTATAAATATTGTTTTTGTACTACTTTTCTTTACTGGAAGTTTGCTCATTGGCCGTGTGCAATAATGAAAGGAAGATGGTCTGGGTGCGGTCAAAGAAAAACACAAATAGTCATTAAACTATTTACATTAAGCCAACGTTTGGCCCAACGTTGCAGGGCTTCATCAGAGCTAAAAATTAAACAAAAATTAATCTTGATGACCTTCTGCAGTATTGTCGAGGTGGCAGTGAATAATCAATTAGTTCTGACAAAAATTGAAGATGAGAGATACTCTACACCGGAAGTCCTCGGCAATGCGTGTTCATTGGGTTAAGGTAGCTTTTAGGAGACGAACTGACAGGATGAGTTTTACGGAAGAAGCCTTAAATACTCACAGGATGAAAACTTCACTCCGTAGGGAACTAGCCTAGTAGTAAAGAGAATGACAAGTCCTGTAGGGACTGGCTGTAGGCCATTGCAGGAAGTAAACTCCACCCCGTAAGGAAATAACGTACGGTCGTGATGGGGACGGCAAGTCTGAAAGGAACTAGCTGCAGGTACTTAAGAAATAGAAAGTAAAGTATAGAGGATAGAGAGGATATACATATTTTTAAAAATACGACTACAATGTACTTTTCCTCTATGCATAGTGTTACTCACGGCCTCCTAAATATAAATCCCTCAAGGGAATATTCCCACTTTTGTCAGCCTAGTTTGTGCATAGTCAACTATCTGAGCTAATAGACGCTATCGAGAGATGCTACGTGTAAGATGTTAGCTTTTAGTGGATCAGAATATTGTGTTGTAATCTTTATTGATTCAAATAATACAATATGTATTATAGATATTAATTTGTACAATCAAAGTATTTACGACAAATAAACATTTATACATACGATTATTGCTTGATGACTGTAGCAGTCATGCCAGTTCATACAGGTCAAACGGTGAAGTTGGGGACAGTATCATTTGAAATGGACGTGTTAGTCGATCACAATTTTAAATATAAAAGATGCAAAAAAACAACTTGAAAATATTTCCTATCTTTACTAAAAAGCATGTTTTAACACCCATTCCATCAGTACAAACTATAGCCTAGAAATCAAGAATAAGATAAGATTACAAATCAATTTGTAAATTTATTAAAGTAATTAGCAATAAAATGAACAGTGATTACTCTGCTTTGAGCACCGGTGTATTACAATCGCATTGAGTGTTTTAATGTTGGAAATGTTCATTTCCAATTTTCTAAAGATAGAGAATGTAATGGATTGGAATTTGAGTCTCTAATCAAGTAAATTACTAGCGTTTGTTAAAGCATCGATGCATTCCAGAAGCCTTTGTGGTCCAAGATATTTCAGATGGTTCATTCATTCACTTGTTTAGGTCTAATCGTACAAATTTGAATCCATTGAAAAATGTAAATTTGTTGCAATGCAGCACATAAATATGTTCGTTAAACTGGTGTTAAATATAAAGTTTAAATCGCGCCATCAACCCAATGACTCATAATTTTAATTCAAGAGTCCAAGAGGAGAATAAAGTCAGTTATTTCACCTCAATTACTGAATACTTTAATGAAAACTATGTATAATCACAAGTCGAATTCGATGAGTCTGCCAAGCATAGATTAAGGGAATAAAAAATCTTGACTGGTTTAAAACGTTAAAAAAAAAAAGAATATCATTTAATTTAGAGTGAATTTTCTAAAATATGACTCCTAACAGAGCTATTCAAGTTCAGTAGTTCTCGAGATTTAGCTTTTTAAAAAGCAACATTTATTCACGTTAGTGAATTTATTTTGAGAAATATAAATCTCAAAAAACATTGAACGTACAAATGTCTATTAGCACTAAAATCAAAGCTAGTAAGTTAATGTACTATAAAGTAGTTTATTACGTTTATCTTTGTAGAAGATGTATTTTTTATGATATTTGCTCAAATAAATTGTATTATAGTAGTTCAGACAAGGATGTGCAAAAGTTATATTCATATGTGAATAACATATGAATATAACTTTTGAAAATACGTGACATAAACTACATAACTTTAACTTTTTTTGTAGGGATTATCTTATTTTAGCTTATTTCTCTTGAGAAAATAATTACCTATATTTCAGCAGTTACCTATATATTAAGTTGATGATTTGTCGTTTGTGAAGGAAATCTGCAGGACGATGCGTTGTTAAAACACCTCTGTTACTGAAGTATCCAGAAAATTATTTCTTTGTTTGAATAAGAAAAATTTTATTTTATTCTACTGAAGATAATTAATACTATCTACCACAAGATAAGGGCATTAAGCATTGCTGTTCAAATACTCATTTATACAATATATACAGAAATAGAATAACAGAAAAAAACAATATAAATGATAAAAATAGTACACAACTAATTAATAGAAAACAAATTTAAATACTAATAATAAAGAAATATTTAAAAAATAGAAAATACTTTCATGATTCGTATAAATATAAATATTAATT
>NW_027105546.1:66171-85413 GCF_000696795.3 Halyomorpha halys
AGAAACAAAATTAAATTCCAGTAACAAAAAAAAAATACATATTCGCACACACAAGCAACATTAGTAAATGAAATTTCTTAATTTTTTTTTTTACTACCTCCTAATTTTATTTATTAAACTAATAGAATATGTACAGATTCTACATATATACGTATATATTTAGTACCCTTCCTTTATAAGGAATTTACTTTGATAAAATTTATACTAGACCATGTCATTTATACTAGACGTTTGTGGTTTAAAATTTATGCTAAATCCATTTTGCACTAATTCCAAACATGGGCCAAAACGAACGAGGTGTTTTGGAAACATAAGTCTGTAATGGAAAATACCTTTACGCATGCGTAAGCAAAAAAATTACTGGAGAAATCTGATTTAATAGATATGGGACCAACTAGGCAATAATCCGTAATTAATTTCCTTAAAATCGGATTAAAAGTTTAATCGATTATAAACTAACACAAATTTGACCACAGTCAAGGTGCCTGCCTTCCTGCACGGAACAAAATTTGTTTTTAATGTCTACAACTGAAAATTTTCAATCTTATTTTTCATTGATTATTTAACGAATTAAGTTATATATATCATGATTGATAAAATAAATATTTCTTAATTGGTCATTTTATCGAATATTTTTTTTTGAATTCATTATTTAGAAGTCCCCGATTCTGAAGAATCTAGGACGTTTAGACCATAATTAGTTATTAATTAGAACGCGATCTGGTTTCGGGTCACTAATATTGCTGGGTCAAGGATGCGAAACTTACGACACAGATAAAACAACGCCCGAAGGTCCTTTAAAATAATGTATTCTATGGATTTGCACAGAAGCAAAAATCCGGAACCACAAGCACTCAACCGGTAAACACAATAGAAATAATAACATTACGACCGCTGAAAGGGACTTGTAAAGTTATTGGGCTGGAAAATTATTCAGGACTGGCCTTTGCCTGATTTGGGCTTTGGCTGGGCTCGGAAAGATGTAGAAGGATGTATACAAGCGACCATTGTAAATGGTATTGGAATAAAGTCATACTTTTTTATAAATTATAAATTATAATTTGTCATTCAGATAAATTTAAATTTAAATTATTTTTTTGTTATTGGACCAGTCGATTTGTGTTTTAACTTATTTATTCATTAATTATTTCTTTTAACTTATTTATTCATTTAAATATTTCTTTTAACTAACTCTTTATTTTTTTAAGTCTATTTATTTTTTTAAATTTATTTATTTATTTGTATTTTTTAAACTGATCTCCTACTTTGACTATTACGTCTATGGTTTAGTTTGGTTGACCTGAACTTCAGGTCTTCATCTGGGCTAGGACCTGATGAAAAAAGAGGTAACAATCATCATTCGGAGAAATATAAAAATTAAAATAAATAATAAACTAACAAATTCGGAAAAATATATATAAATGAATTGATAATAGAAAATAGTTTAATAATAAAATATATTAATTATTAACAATGGAGATAAACGTAATAAACTACTTTATAGTATATTAAACTAGTTTTAATTGTAGTGTTAATAAACGTTGAATGGTTTTTATCAACTTGAGGTCAAATAGACATTATTAAATTTTTATCGACCATAGTATATTTTTTTTCATTTTTGTTGAAAAATACCTCCCTTTCGTTTTATTTAGTTTATGATAAATAATTCTTCATATTTTCTATATTGTTTCTTTATTATAAAAGTTTATTTCTTTCATTTATTAAAGCTTATTTATACTATTAATAATTACATATCTAATTATTTTTGTGCTATAGTTTGATTCATTTACAAAATTTACTTTTCCTTTCATTTTCAAAGTTTCAATTAATGATCACCAAATCAAGCAGAACCTGACATTTTCCAGCGTTAGGAAACTTCTGCAGACACTTAGTACAAGAGCCCAAGACGAGAAAAAAGGCAGTTACTCACCCCAATTTTGGATTACTTTAATGAAAACTATGTATAATTACTAGTCAAAATTGATGAGTCTGCCAAGTATAGGTAGGGGAAATACAAAATGGTGGCTGTTTCAAAGCGATAAAAAAAACAACTAATTTTTCATTCGGAGCTCTATATCTTAAAAAGTAGGAACAGCACAAGAAAACCTAACAGAACGTCATTTAAAGAAGAGTAAAATGTGGGCCTTAACAGAGTTATTTATGTTAAATAGTTTTCGAGATATAGCTTTTTAAAAAGCAACATTTCATAAAAATGTTGTATGGGACGTACTGAAAGATCAGTAGTTAGTGAATTTATTTTGAAAAATTTATATCTCAAAATCCATTTGACGTACAGATGTCTATTAGCACTCAAATTAAAGCTAATTTAATGAGCTTAATGTACTTTAAAGTAGTTTATGATGTTTATCTTCGTAGGAGTAATAGTTTACGTGAAATTTGCTAAAATAAATAGATTTATAGTTGTTCGGGCAAATTTTCATTTGCCAAATTTATATTCCTATATGAATATCATAAAAACTACTACCACTACGAAGATAAGTGTCATAAACTACTTTATAATAAGTTAAATTTATTTTGTTTTGAGTGTTGGCAGACATATGTGCGTCTTATGGATCTAGAGATATATTTTTTCAAAAATCCAACATTTTATAAGAACAACTAGAAAGTAACATTTTGTGAGTTTATTTTGTCAAATATCATAAAAACTACTACTCCTACAAAGATAAACATAAACATAATTATTTTGTAGTAAATTTAACTAGCTTTAATTTGAGCGCTAGTAGACGTACCAGTACGTCCAATAGTTACTGAAATAATGTTTTTCATAAATCAAACTTATTGTCCGAAAAACTATAAACCAATTTATTTAAGCAAATATCATGAAAACTACTATTCCTACTGAGGTAAAGGTCATAAACTTCTTTATAGTCCATTAAACTAACTTTAATTTGAGTGCTAATAGACATCTGTACATCACATAGTTCCTGAGATATAGATTTTTAAAAATAAATTAATCAACTACTAATCTTTCAGTAGATTTTTAAGAAATTTTGCTTTTT
Organism: Halyomorpha halys; assembly: GCF_000696795.3. NCBI lineage: Eukaryota > Metazoa > Arthropoda > Insecta > Hemiptera > Pentatomidae > Halyomorpha > Halyomorpha halys. Next base: position 69,192 of record NW_027105546.1, read on the forward strand.
AAAAAGCTATATCTCGAAAACTATTGGACGTAAATAGCTCTTTTAGAGCTAATATTTCGGCAAATTTACTCTCCTTCAAATAATGTCCTTTTAGGTTTTCTAGTGTTATTGTTAGTTTTTAAGATCTAGAGCTCCGAATGAAAAATTAATGTTTTTTTAAGGTTTTGAAACAGCCGCCATTTTGTATTCCCCCTACCTATACTTGGCAGACTCATCTAGCTTTGACTAGTAGTTATACCTAGTTTTCATTAAAGTAATCAAAAATAGGGGTGAGATAACTGCCTTTTTTTCTTCCCGGCTCTTGTACTAACTGGTTTCTCTAAATTGTGAGGTTTTTGTTGTTCTATAAAATATTTATAGAGTTTGTAGATATAGTTTCAGATATTGTACGTTTTGTTGTGGATTTAATCTTCTATTATTTTCAATATTTTTTATTATACTTTTAAATTAAAGCCACCCTCTGCAAAATCGTCTTGATTTAACTTCCACTCATTGGCAAGAGCTCAAATAAATTTGTTCTGCCGGAAGAGGAGGATGGATTGGACACGTTACAAGGGTCTACAGGGCGAAATTATTTAAGCGTAGAGCTTACCTCTACAGTTAGTTTACTTGACCGATCCTTCTTGGTCATCACACTCTGAGCCAAACACCAGTTTTAACATAACACTTAACAACTTAAGAGAAAAACTGCTTCTGCTGTGAAACCCATTTCGATTGGTTAGTAGACTAATTCCGTTAACTTACTTGCATAAAAGCGAGCAGGTGTAGCTTTTCTTTTAACTTGCACTGTTGATGATGACAATTCCTCACATGATAGAAATAGTAAGGAAGTAAAGCATTAATGATTCTAAATATTTGTTATTATGACTGATCGCAATAATAAGTCTCACATTTTTTTTTTAAATATTATTTATTTATTATTATTTACATTCTTCCTTTTTATTTACTTTATTTCATATCAATTTGTCTTCAATGTAGATGTTCATTGTTAAGTGATTGTTTACACGGCTTGAGTATAACAGGATTTTTTTTATAAAGTTATTTATTGATATTTTCGACTGTATTAAATCTATTAATAGAATTCCAATAACATTTCTAGAGGAGAAGATCTCGAGCATATCTTCTTTTCAGATCCATCCCTAGGAGGATTATCAGGCCTTGAAGGAGAAGTCGGGTTAAAAACAAGTTGGTTTGGGTTGTAAGAGAAGGTTATCATAGAAGGATTGTTATCTGGTTCTGGCCAAATCGAAAAAATGTGGAACATTAAGGTCCTGAAGGATGACTTGATTTGCAATAAAGTAAGGAGCATTAAGGATTTTAGACTGTAAAAATTGAATGCAAGAGAAATTGATGGTTGGCTCCAAAGCTCAATTCCGTAAGTCCAGAAAGACCTTATTATAGTCATATAGTCATATACGAGCATTTTCCTTTGAGGATTGAAAGTTAGTCCTTTGTCCAGATGTACTCCAAGGCAGCGGATTTTTCTACAAGAGTAAGAGAAACGCTAATGAAGTATGCTGAGGGGCAGTCGATAGGTTTACGAGTAAAGATGAATTATTTTTATCTTCCAATTTCGTTACCATTCTTCGAGGGTTGTGATATGGGATTGGAGAGTTGGGATGCAATCAAAGGGTTATTATTAACTTCGAACACATATGTGTTGTCGGCATACTACCTTGAGGAACACCAGCGGACAACCCCTATCTTGAATTTGAGACTTATCCCCGATAACGATCTGTAGAATGGCTAGATTTATATATTTAGTGGATGCATAATGTTTTGTGTTTTTAATTAAAGAGTTATTTTCTTCATTTAATTCTATCTGTATTTGAATCTTCTATAAATTTTTTGTTATTTTCAACGTCGATGCAATAAGGGGATGGTTGCAATATTTTAAGCTTCCTTTGCCATTCCAAAAAAAAATATGCCAGTATTAATTCTGTATGCTGAAATATTATTTTAAAATATATATAACACAAAAACTGAATTTGATATTTTTTTTAATTTGCTACATTGTTTAATTTAGCTCTCTGCTTACTCCTATTGACCTCTCCATGGTTTTCCTAATAATGTTTCAGAAAAAAAAAAAAAAATTATAGTGACTCATCCAAAGTATAGGAAAAGTCATGAAGGGGTTGCTACGTGGGGTGGTGTTCTACCACACCTGAGGCCTCTTCAATTTCAATCTTGTTCCTTCTTCATGGAGCTACTATATTTTTCAAATTACTTTTATAGATTTATTCAAGCCAAAAAGATTTATAAAACTACCATAAAAAGAAAAAATGTTGGTCAGTATAAAGTACTTTCTCAACTTTTTTTTTTTTTTTTAATAGATTATTTATTTAATTGATAATTTTTTAAAACTTTTAAAATTATAACTAAATTCAATAACACCGATATTCACAACAGTTTTCAATAGCTAACTGTGTTTTAGTACCTCAATAGTAAGGCAGTGTGCTACTAACTGTGTTTTAGTGCCTCAATAGTAAGGCAGTGTGCTACTAACTGTGTTTTAGTACCTCAATTGTAAGGAAGTGTGCTACTAACTGTGTTTTAGTACCTCAATAGTAAGGCAGTGTGCTACTAACTGTGTTTTAGTACCTCGATTGTAAGGAAGTGTGCTACTAACTGTGTTTTAGTACCTCAATAGTAAGGCAGTGTGCTACTAACTCCAAGGCCTCGGGTTCAAATCTGGCTGTGACAGATAATTAGTTTCTGTTTCACTCTAGCTTTAAGACAACCATGTGGGTTCGGAAGCCCCCCAGGGCCCACCCAGCCTCAAAAAGTGAGTACACTTAGTTGGGTAAAAATCTGACGGTCGAGCATGATTTTGACCAAATCACCTCCTTTTACAACCGTTGGTCTAGTAACACTATTTCCTTACAAAGAACTACAGCCCTGCATTGGTTGTAGCCAAAAGGGTCCTTGTAAAAGGAAACTGTAGGGGGGAAAAATTGTTTATTATATCTTATTATTGTATTTCTTTTTTTCCGATTATACCATGTGTGTGTAATTTATATATGTCCGATTAGGGATAGGGATAGGGGATTGATAAGCATGCTGTGTGGGATAGCAACCTAATGTATTTAGGCAGCATAGATAAATAAAGTATTTCTTTCTCTCTCTCTTCTCAGCGAGATAATAATAGTGGTAATCAACGAAAGAAAATCAATGATGGAACGCACAAACTCCTTATTTAAAGGAAAAATTGTCATAACATTTTGCCGTCTGAGCCCTGTTTCATAATGAAAACTAATATTAGTTAATAATTATGAGAGATAGTTGACCGTGGATGATAAATGAGGAGAAGATGATTGGGGGTGCGGTCAATGAAACACAAATAAGTATGATTAACTTATTTTAATGTGCCGACGTTTCGGCTAGAGTTTCTAGCCTTCTTCAGGGCTAAAAAACAAAACAAGATAACAACCACAGTAAGTATAGAAAAATAAAAAAATATAAAAGAAAGTATAAACAAAATAATTTTACACATACAATGAATAGTTTTACAAAATAGAATTAATAAAATGAAGTGATGAGAGAAGCGGGAAATAAAATGTAGACATAGGTAATTGAAAAAGCGGGTACAATAACTTACTTAAGGAAATGAAATAAAATTAAAGTTATATAATGCAAGTTATATAATTCATTATATAAAATTAAAGTTATATAATTCATTTCCTTAAGTAAGTTATTTCCCGCTTCTCTCATCACTTCATTTTATTAATTCTATTTTGTAAAACTATTCATTGTATGTGTAAAATTATTTTGTTTATACTTTCTTTTTATATTTTTTTTATTTTTCTATACTTACTGTGGTTGTTATCTTGTTTTGTTTTTTAGCCCTGAAGAAGGCTAGAAACTTTAGCCGAAACGTCGGCACATTAAAATAAGTTAACCATACTTATTTGTGTTTCATTGACCGCACCCCCAACCATCTTCTCCTAATATTAGTTAAAACAGCGTTGAATAGAAACAGCGTGTTAATTACACTATTACTGATATTACAGAAGTTAAAAATTACTTAGTACAAGTTACTATTGTATAAGTCAGTGTAATTATATTAAGTTAAATCTACAAGATTAATAATATTAGTTTGTACTTTATTATGAAACAGGGCCCAGGTCGCAGAATTAAAAGATTTAATTTAAATAAGAAAATTTTATATTTATAATCTTTACACTTTCTTGAGACTGGTTAATTTTGTTTAAATGAATAATTCAATTTTTATCCATTTTTGTCTCAACACATTTTATTTTTCTTATAAGTCAGACATTTCTTTGGCCTAAGTTGATTTATGTCAGGGAAGTCATTTGTCGCCATCTGTCCTACAAATTTATGTGGTTTGTTACAATTGAAATACACAGATTGGTGTATATCGTCTCGTTTGAAACGTTTAGTGGTGAGTTCTATGAATATTTTTTGCCAGTCCATAAATTTGGCAGACGTAACTCCAAATGGGTTTTAATAAATAATCTTATACGTTAAGTTTCTGTTTGAGGGATAATTTAGAACGTCCGTATCAGTATGGAATATAACTGTCTCAATCATAAATTTGGCGTTTTACGTTAAGTAGACCCAATGCCAACTTTCTGTCACAAGAAAGTCCTGAATAAGTTATCGTACTTGTTTGTGGTGCAGGGTGATTGTCTATGCAGACTGAAGGGCATGTTTTGTGTCGTAGAGTAAATGTGACATGTTACAAGTCTGTAAGTGGTTTATCTTTATTTTCCATTGTGTACACCAGCTCTATATGTGGCCTAGACTATATTGTAATGTTAGTGTGGTCTATAATGGGTCTGTGTTTCTCTTGGTGATAGCAATGTGGTCTGTCGGTAAGGCATATAAAAAAGCAACATTTGATTAGGAAATAGTAAATTAAAGGAAAAGTTCAGGAATTATTAAACACACAGACGTCTATTAGTAATCATATTAAAGCTATTTGAATGTCCTTTAAGTAGTTCATAACGTTTATTTTGGTAAAAGTAGCAGTTGCCATGATATTCACCAAAATAAATTCATAAAATAAGTTGCTTTTTTGGAAAAACGGTATCTCGAAAACTATTTAACTTAATGAGCTCATCTTTTAAAAATATATTCATTACTTTAAATAATGTACTATATAGTTTTAATGATATGGAACTACGAATGAAAAATGAATAATAATTTTAAGTTTTTGTTTAATAAAATAAACTTCAGGGAGCGAGCACCTTGAATACACAAATATTTATATTTAATAACATTTAATGTAGCCTTTGTATAGTCTAGGTAAAAACTGAATTCTTTTCTGAAGAAAATAACGCAAAATATTTTTTTTTTTTACTAAAAGTAACTCAAAAATTAACTTTTTGTACCCTCTTAGACAAACGTCATTTTTTATTCCCTGACTATGGTTGACAGTCATTCATTTATCTCTTAATTGTATATAGTTTTCAATAAATTAATAAAAAATCAGGGTAAAATATTTTTTAATCTGTTGGGCTCTTAGACTATAAGATATACTTATGATATTTGTATCATTATCAATTCTCCATTGGAGATGAATTATATTTATATTGAGTTATGTGATAGAAGCTTCAAAATTAAACTATTCATAGATAGATAAATAGTGAAGACTGAACGGAGATAATGAGATTTCTATACTATCAGACTGCCAATGAATCTAGCTTTGAAGACATTTGATTCTACTGTTGCTGGAGCGTGACTTTGACTCAATCATAAGTCAACAGATAGAGGCAAAGTGTAGTGTGGGTATCAGTTCTCCCTTAACATCGAATAATAGTGGCGAAACCTTTATTCAGAGACGTTTCGAGAAATTGGTACAAAATTAGACAGACCTTGTAAATACCACCACTTGATCAAGAAATAATTTCACTTAATTAGGACTTATGATTAACAACAGAATCTAGATATTGTCAAGAAATGTAGGCGAGGCATTGTGTAAAGTACGCATATAGTATTACAGAAACTTAATAGACTATCAGGAAATTAGTCGGACTTAATATAGAAAATACTAAATTAAGTTTTCTACATCAGAGTACTACCAATGGGTAGTTTCTCTACACGCCTATAACACTCCATTTTAACTAAGATCAAATTTACTACATGTATTATATAATATACAGATATAAATTGACATTAAAAAAAAAAACTTTTCTACACTAAGCGTTTCGGCATAAACATGTACGCCATTCATTGGACAAAAAAAAAAAAATTATGTAGTAAACAAATACAATTTTAAAAGTATATATCTTATGAGAGCGGGGTGGCTCAATGGTAAGGTACTGAGCTGATAGCTCCAAGGATCCGGATTCGAACCAGTAGCAGATAATTATTTTCTGTTTCACTGTAGCCTTGAGTCAGCTGGTTTGGGAGCCCATAATTGGGTAAAAATCTGGGGGTCGAGCGTGATTCTGTCCAAACCCAGAACCGTCCTTGCAGAACCGTTGGTCTAGCAACAGTACTTACGAAATATTATACCCCTGACTCTTTATTGGTTGTAGCGGTATAAATTTAATGTAATAATTAAAATGACAATATTTTATATAAACTGCTTTAACAAATAATAGACAGTAAGAAGTTACTTTTGTCAAATAAAAATTATAATTTCATATTTAACATAATTTTTGAGTAACACCTTAACATTGGTTGATAATTTTTTTTTTATAATTGGCCTAGGATTAAATATAACCACATTGAATCTTGTGGTGTCTACCCAGCCTCATAAGGTAGGTAGGTATCTTTAGTTCGGAAAAATCTAGCAGTCGAGTGTTATTCTGATAATATCCCCTCAATGCATAACCATTGGTATAGTAACAATACTTACTAAGTACGGCACCCCATGAATTGGCTTATTACAAGATGTGATACAGTGAAAAAGTGAGAATCCTTCGAGTATTTTTTAAATAAGACAAGATTTTTATTATAGTTTCACTCTAAGATCAAATAGTTAATCACTATTAAATAAAGATTTTTAAATAGAATACAGTAATTAGATGTTATATTTCATTTTATCACTCCTTAGTCATATATTTTACTCCTTAGAATAAGACTTTTTAAAAAAATCAATATCACGAAAACTATTATATTAAGCGTGTATTATATTAATACACTATAATATAAACAATGCAGGATATCATTTAGAAGAATTCCCTAAAGGCAATTAAAATTGAATTAATCGACTTTTATTTTCATAATTTTTTGAGAGCTAAATACCACAAAATTTGGAGAATGATCCATAAATTAATATCTACCATTAATCGTTAAATAATATCTGTTATTTTGTTATCTTTATAGTATAAGATAAGGAAATATACATAGATACATATCTGATGAAACCTAAACATCGTTGATGAAAAAATAAATCAAACAATGGCACCGCCATGATCTGAATGTCAGAGTTCGAACTTATGAATTTTCTAATGCGACCTTGGCGATATAATTTAATATTCATATCCCATGTCCTTTCGCTGGTCACGGAGACAGTCTTCTGTTTACTGAGAGCTCTTTTAGATCGAAGAAACCACTTAAATATATTGTAAGGGCTAGCAAAACGTTTAAGGACACTAAATGAGTATTAAAGGCCAGATAGCCTTCCATTAAGATTGATGTCTCCATTAAAGTGTATCTAGAATAACGTTAGTATAATGTTTTTATTTACTTATTTTATTAAGATTTATTGTGGTACATGAATAATAATATGTAATTTTCGTGACATCTTCAATAGAATACGAGAGCAAAACGCGTAACCTGCAGAGCTCCTTCACTAAGGTCGTATTTCTTTTGTTTTATAAATTTTCTAAAATATCTTCAGTTTTATAACCTACCTTTACACCAGTGCTGCCGATTTTCGGGTATTTTTCACTTTAGCTGGTAATTGTCGCGTTATCGGGTTTTTGGGTAAAATGGATTTACGTTACATATAGGCGTGCTAGTGAAGTGTCACATTACTCCTTCGACTAGTTTTTTTGGTTAATCATTAAAGACTTTTCCTAGTACTAAAAAGTTATTATTTTTCCTTAAAAATTGAATTTTAGATATATAAATCAATTTTTTTTTTAGGGCCCGAGATTGATTTTATTTTTGATTTATAGAATGAATATAATTTTTGGCCTTTTTTTTTCGGCGAATCTTAGGCCGATTTGTTTTGATAGGCCCGGTGCTGTTATTTTAGGGTGGTTACAATTTTAAGGTATCGGGTAAATGTGTTTTTGGGGTCCGGGTTTGATTTATATTTATAATTATAATTTATATTTTTAGTATATTTTTTTGTAATAAGGCTGAAGTATGTAGGACGAAAAGTTTAAGGCTGCTTCGTTTTTAAAAATATAAACATTTTTTTTACTCTTTCTATGACTATTTTTGTACTCTCAGCCTTTACGTTTTCAATGTTCCTCCTTACATTTATTTATTTCTAATTATTTTAACCGCTAGCTTAAAAGTCACTACTTATTAATTAAAAAATAATACAACTACAAAAAATACGAATACCAAATACTGAGGTATTAATAAAAGGAATATGATTATAAATTATTCAGCCAAAAGAGATATGCATATGACAGTTAAACGTGGCAGTTAGTCCACCGACATTACTTGTACTATCAACTATCACGTCAGACCCAGTTCACCAATACTGTCGCGACAGTAAACACTGTCATGAATGTAACTAGCAAACAGCTACACCATGATAGTGGCTGCGACTCACCAAGAACGGATTAAGTGGCGGGTATTTGTCAGGTAAAAAAAGTATTTTCAAGGCGCTAAGCGGGTATTTTTTGGTCGAGTGAATCGGCAGCACTACTCAAAAACAAGTTGTTTTTTTAATTATTTAAATTTCTAATGATAAAACTGATGACTAAAAATGATGAGCGTTGATGACCGCTAGGTTTTACGCCTTAATTTCTGAATAAACAATAAAACTGATAATTTATTATTTTAATACTTATGTAATGTAATCCAGAGGAATGTAAAATGTCAAAGAGAAATTATTAGCAGTATTAAAATTAAAATAAAATAATATTTCACTAATGAATAAAATTGATCGTCAGATGAACGCCTGTTTCCACTCTTAGATCATTTAATGCTACTTGATTCTAGGTTATCAACGTATTTTGTTACGATCGTTTCAACATGATGTTTATCAAATCTCGCCATTTTATCACGATCGTGTGAAATTTTGAATCCGAATTTTCGATGGAAATAAACGTTTTGGAGTCCTCGGATCCAAAACAACCAAGTTTCGCAAAATAGTCTGAGTGTATGAGTGTGTGTGATGATGTCTATATATTTTGTTAGCCTATCTCAAAAACAAAAACTCATAAGAAAATTAAATTGCACAATCAAAATGAATATATGCCTGTAACAACAAATCTTTCGATTAAATCGACAAACCGCAAGTGCCACTTTATGGAATCGATTTTTCATAATTTTTTTAAAAACAGCTCCGAATTTGATTAGAATAAGTACGTCAATGTAAAATCACTGCTAGTAAAATTGCGCAATGGTTAATTATTTTAATGAATGAAAAGTAGTGTAAATGAAAATTTTATTTTTTTTTAAATCCACATATGAGCTCTGTAAGACCATTTCAGTGCTCTGTATATATTTCAGATAAGATCTGTCTGATATTAAAAATCATCTAATTGTACACTGACATACTGAGTTTGATCAAAATCATTGAAGTTGTTTCCGAAAAAATCGGAAAATTAAAAAAAATTCGATTCAATATATGATCACTAGTCAGTCGATTTTTTTTCGAAAAAGTTATTTCAATATCCGTATTGTTACAGGCATATATTCGTCTTAAATACTTCAGTTTCAGTTTCGTATGATTTTTCGTTTTTGAGTTGTGTACATACACACACAAAGTGATCATTTCAACGTATACAAAACGTGCATTTCCCTCGAAAAACCTAATTCGAAATTTTGCACGATCGTAAAAGTTTTGAAATTTGATAAAGAGCGCGTTGAAATGTTCGCAAAAAAATTATTTATAACCTGACCTCAAAATACAATTAATAACTAAGGTATCTAGATGTAGATGTAGAAGTAGCTATGAAACATTTTTTGAATCTTTAGTGTGGATGAAGGGGGTAGGTGCCTATCTAGCTAGTGCGAGGTACTCTAACCTCAAAACAGAATTAATAACTAAGGTATCCAGATGCAGAAAGAGCTATGAAACATTTTTTGAATCTTTAGTGCGGATGAAGGGTGTAGGTGCTTATCTAGCTAGCATGAGGTACTCTAACCTCAAAACACAATTAATAACTAAGAAATCCAGATGCAGAAAGAGCTATGAAACATTTTTCGATTTTTTGAATCTTAAGTGTGGATGAAGAGTGTAGATGCCTATCTAACTAGTACGAGGTACTCTAACCTCAATATACAATTAATAACTAAGGTATCTAGATGTAGAAGGAACTATGAAACATTGGTTGATTTTTTGAATCTTTAGTGCGGATGAAGGGTGTAGGTAGCTAGAGATACCCTAATCTCAAAACACAATTAATAACTGAGGTATCTACATGTAGAAAGAGCTATGTAAACATCAAAACGTAATCAACTCCAACAAGAAAAAATTGAACCTCGTTTTCTTAAAATTTACTATTTGTAACATCCCCTATCATAACGTTGTTTCAACATCCTCTTGTAATTAGTAATCTAGAATGAATTTTAGATAATGTATATAAAAAAAACTAAATAATACCGTTTTAAAAAATAAGAAAAGCAGTTCTTCGAAAAAATAAAAGAGAAGGTATTTTTAAGGAGAAAAGAGAAGGAATTTTAACAAAGTTTTACTATAATAATTGGAACTATACTGATTATGAATAATATCAATAACAGTATTCGACTTAACTTTCAATAAATAACAAGTACTTTGGCTAAAAAGGAACATTAAGTCAATAATAGACTAATACAGTAACTTCTCGATTTGAAGGCTGAAGAGCGTTTGAGTGTTTACTTATTTAAAGTAAACCCTTGTGGGCACTCAGCTGTCAATAATGCAGCTGTCTTTTCTCTTTCCATAATTAACTAAGCACAACTGACTTCTGAGTAAGAAAATTAGTTACTACCTTTACTTTTCTACTTTGTAACTCCGGAGTCCAACTTCGAAGGAGAAAACAACAAATTTTTAACTAAACGCAATCATTTATCAAATCATAATTCATTCACTTCAGTAAGTTGGTTTACTTTTAAGGTAACTTCTAACCCTTCATAACCGATATCCCAATTTCCTTTGACAATTATGATTTTTATAATGAAACGATTGTTTTGTCCTTCGACGCTCCTTTTTCGATATTTGAGGCGTACGGTCGTAAGATATTATAATAGATTTTTCTTACGAATTAAAGCTTTTAGTTTTTTGTTTTTTTTAAAGCTGATTTTATAAATTGTTGAAAGAATCTTTAGAAAATTTGTTTTCTTAAAGGTCTAATGTTGATGTTGTAGCTTCTGGTTTGTTTCACCATCTGACGTTCACCTTTTATGAATTTTAAAAATCTACTATGGCATTGAATTCAAAAACTAAGATCCAGAACACACACATAATAGGGTAGCTGATCCAAATTTGGCCTAATATTGAAAAATAATACAAAGATTACTTTAAAAAAAAAAAAAAGAGCATCTGTTTCTATTAGCATCTGTTCTATACGTGAACAAGATATTGTTGCAGTACTGCAACCTTACTGATAACAATACAATCACCCCCTCCTCTAATCTCCTCCAATCTATAAGTAAACGTCATCTCCTCATCACACTATGTCTGTCCCACATCCACCTTTTTTGTCACTTGTTCGTTGTCGTAAATTGTTTCATTGTTCCGTATTTATTTATTATAATTTTTTTATATTTTTTCTTGACGTTTACTTATTCCCATCTTACTTCTTTAATTTTCTGTCACTTAGCGTGTACAATTTTTGTTTTTATTTCTCTTACATCTTGTCTTTTATTTTTAAATGTTACCACGTCACCTGTTCATTTTAAATCCAATATTGTATATTATGTTTTTAATATATACTTATTATTATTTATGTTCGTTTATTTTTATATATTTTTTTCACTTCTATTTACATAATTTTTAACCCCATCTTAGTTTACTCCTTTATATCTTATTATCCTACATTTTCAACATATTTTTAGTTGATGTATATTTTTTTTTAGTCCTAATGCAGCCCTGTAAAGTAGGGCGAAGCGTCAGCAAATAAATAGTTAACTATTATTTTTAAGTGAATAACAGTATTCAACTCCACTTTTAATAAACAATAAATTCAAGTAGTTAAAAAAAATTATTTAATTGATTAATTGATTTTAAATTTCAGTTTCAAACGTTAAAACGAAAAACGTTGAGATCATGAAAAATTATCGGCATCGTCTGTAACACTATATCTTTTGACAGTTTCGGTTCTATAGTCCACCTCTTGCTCATTTTCTAGTTCTTTCGCTACTTTGTTATTGTTAATTAAAACAATATCTTTACGATTTAAATTAGATTCATCTAATTCTCATATAAATATCTTTTTATTTGTAATTGAACTGTTTTCTAGAACGTAAAAGTAAACTAATACTTTCTGTAATCTGAACACTATAGTAATATTATATTTATTTGGCATATAAAATTATATTTCTAAAACAATATTTTTCTCTAAATTACGAGAAATCAACATTTTGTAAATTTATTTTGGCAAATATCATGAAAACCGATATTCTTAGTTAAATAAGCATTATTAACAACTTTATAATACATCTACTGAAATTCAAATTGGGTCCTAATAGAAAGCATTACATAAATTACATTTATTTTCCGAGATATAGTATTTAAATTTTTTTTTTAAATAATGGGGATCAATATTTTATGGATTTATTTAGATAAATATTGAGAAAACATCTATTCTTATGAAGGCAACCATTATAAAATAATATATGGTGCATCCAACGAGCTTCAAACTGAGATCTTAACATCAAATATTTACTGAGATATCGAGCTTAACTCAAGATATCACACATTCTGAGTGAGTGATCCGTAACGTCAAAAAGGGAAAAATTGATGTCGACCTCGCTGCTTTTTGGAAAGCTTTTGAAATCCCCGAATTCTCAAGTTAAAGAAGTTATGAAGTTTAAGTAGAAAAAAAGTTATGAGCGAAATTAAGCGTTTTTGGTTTGTAGCTCAGAAATTACAAGTTTTTTCATGGTTATTCATACACCAATCAATTCATCTCTTTCCGAAAAAAATGAAAAAAAGTATTACTGATTCTATTAAGCTATATTTTATTTACAAAAAATTATAAGAACTTAATGATTGGAGAAGTTTGTTAGGGGGTGCAGTCAGCAAAGAACAACATAAATAAACAAAACCATATTTATTTATTTTATGCTGACGTTTCGACCTGAGTTTCAGGTCTTCATCAGGGGTTATGGCGTAGAAGGTAGGCCTGCAACTGTTTTTCACATCTACAGTCAACTATCTACACCTCATTATAAGAACTTAATGTGGCTCAGGGTACAGTACATCAGCAATTTTTTTATTTTATTTTTGTAGATAGACAAATGATATTTGTGTCGTCAAACAAATTTTTGGACTAAAAAATTTTATTTTCAATTTTTTAGAAAATTCTTATTTAAGGGTTTCTTGAGGTGCTAAAAATGAATATCAACTTTGTTCCAGTCCTAGGTCAGTCTGTCTAACAAAGTTTCTGTTTTGTTCCTTACCACATATATTGGTTTAATTAATGTAACCAAATCATAATAATCAATTATATCTAAATGATTAATTTTAACTAAATACAATAATTTATAACAAACTATCAATTGCGTTCATTAAATCCATATACATCCTCAAATATAGCAATAGCCAAGCATTGTAGGGTCAGTTATTTATAAAATTATAGCTTCTTAATTATCAATAACACTATTAATGTTAAGAGAAAAAACCAAAATATTAAAGTGATTTCTAATACAAGAACAAAGACAAGCCAAGGAAAAAAAAACTGCTAGGTATGGTAAATGACTGAAATAAAAAGACAAAAATAAAATGTGGTGAAGAGCAGGACGCTACATCAGCTATATTGGAGATAACTGTACCTGAAAACATTATTGATTGGATGAACTGTGATGCTAATGACCTTGTTTCAAACACTTTATCGATGAGCGAATTGTCAAATCAACAAAGAAAGAGGATTTGAAATATTAAATAATGTATCAGAATAATAAGATGATTCCAGCGCAGAGAAAAACCCAAGTTTTAAAGGAGCACTAGAACATCTAAGTATTCTCCTTTATTATCTAGATCTAGATGATGGCATTTTACTGGCTGATAATCTTGTTATGTCCACAAATAAATCACAGGTTAAGAGAAAATGTTTTCAAACCAAGAAACAGAAACAAGTGACTGATTACTTTTAAAAACTATAATTATTTTTTAATCTAAGAAGTACAATCACATTATTTTAAATGAATTATTACTTTTCCTTATTGCATATTAGTTTGAAAATTTATATATAATTAAATATCTTGTTTGAGACAGGTTTGTTTATTTTTTTATGATAAATATACCCAAACAGTCTCACACTTTTCATTTTCTCATAACTCCAACGTTTCGGCCATTCTCAAGGATCTATTAATTAACAATATCAATTACATTGTAATAATTATAAATTATTTTTAAATAATGTTATTTATAATTTAATAAAGAAGAAAATAATTTAATAAAAAGAAAATAATTTAAATAATTTTCTGAGCCATAAATTTCCTACCTTATTTAAAATATCACAGCTAACATTTGTTATCAAACTGTTGCAGGCTATTATGCCAGGTTAAAAAACATATTGTTCATAAAATGATAGATCGTAATTGATATTATAAACTGAATAATTATAATAATTGAAATTTTGATAATAATAGGTAATTTTACAGCTGTAAGCTGTAATATAGTAAATAAGGTAGGAAATTTTGGTTCAGAATGTTTTTAAAAATAATATATAATGATTAGAATGTAATTGAAATTGTTAAATAATAGATCTTTAAGAACATAGCAGTTGCAAGAAAATAAAAAGTGTGAGACTACATGGTTATTGTTATTATAATTAATTCGAAATTTAATTTTATATACATGGATAAGAACCAGTATGAGACAAGGGGACAGACTTTCACCTGTTCTTTTCAATGTTGTTCTCGACAGGTTATGAGGACCTTATGGGGAAAAGAAACATCAGAAGCTAAGGTAGGAAATCAGCGGAGCAATATCCTAGTAAAATCTCTGCCCTTTGCAGATGACTTGGCTCTACTGGCAGAGTCGTCGGAGGAGGCGACAGTTAAATTCCCTGAAGAGAATAGCTGAGAAGACAGGACTTAAAATCTCCCTCCAGAAAACAAAATTTATGACCACAAACCCCAACTTTGGTAAGAAAGAAATAAAAACAGAATTCGGTAAAATCCAGGTGGTTAAAAGCTTTAAATACTTGGGCAAAATAATCAGCAGAAATTTGTCAGAGAAGGAAAGCATGGAATACAGGGTTAAAAATTGGGAAAATTTATGCTACTTAATGAGTAGCATTTATAATAAAAAATGCACATCCAAGAAGGCCAAACCTAGACACTATTGTACAGTGGTAAAATCAGTGATATTGTACAGAACAGAGACTATGTTCTTTCCCAGTCTGGAGAAACTGCTGAAAATAGAAAGGATTCTAAGAATAATCCATGGGCCCAAAATAATAATAGAAGGATACAGACTGAAACCCAACAGAGAAATTTACAGTGAAACCCTTAATTTGGAAACAGAAATTAGGGCAAGAAGACTTAGGTTTCATGAACAAATGCAAAGGATGGCCGAGGAGAGATTGAACAAGATTTTCAGTAGGATTATGGGACATAAATTCAATCACGGATACACGGTACAAATCAAACAGGAAACACAGAGGCTTGGGATTACAAAGGATTTTTGTGAAGATAGAACAGAGTACCGGAAATTCCTGAAACATGCAGTGCTTGTGGTGGACAATAAAAAACTACCATCTAGGAGTTGGACGGAAGCAAGGAAGTTCAGTGAAGTCCTCAAGCAGAGATGGGCAGAGAGGAAGAAATTGAAAAGGAAGCCTAAGTCATAGTTGCATAATTCTTAAGGCCTCTTTCGCATCAAATAATAAATATTTCTTTAACATTTTGACAAATATAGTGGTACCCGTTATTTACTTTATTTAATAATTTTAATGTAATTTATTTTCTCAGA
>NW_027105546.1:85463-118305 GCF_000696795.3 Halyomorpha halys
TACAGAGAAGTCATTAACAGGGTACCACCCAATTCTGACCATGGTCAGGTTTTAATCTCGTCGAACAGCCACAGAAATAAAAGTCAAACCCCATGCCAAATTCTTGCTGTTGCTGTCACGAGGCAGCTTAAGTTGGTGCTCCAACTCACTTGGCTACAAACAGACTAACTTCCCTTTTATCTATAAATTATCTACAGCAAACACACCAACTTAACTCCACGGATATTCGGAAATTTATTGTAAAAGCGGATTTACAGAAGGACTCTCCCATACTATCGTCTGGATCAACACCACACTAGCCAAAAGAAATTTTCAATTGATCAAAAAAAATATATATATATTATTTAGTACTAGCAAAAAAAAAAGTTGTGATGGTAAACTGGAATAAGACACACTATATTGATAAAGTTTATTAAATTGACAAATATTGAACATTATTTCATCTTATATCAATCAAAATATTTTTATAAAATAACTTCATAATCAACACAGAAAACATTTTTTAAAAAAAATACAGAAAAAAAAAACATCAGAGGAAACAGTTATTTGTAAGCTTAACTGTTTCATCCAGTATAATCTGACCACTTCTTAAGATCTATGATATATGAGAAAGTGGGGAATAAAAAATTTATTAGTTTGATATTATTTAATAATGAACAAATCAAACATTAATTCCATAAAATAAAATTAAAAATTCTAAGATATGATTGGTCTCTTTATGGGCAATTCAAAAGAAATGCCACAGGTCAAAATATTGCTGTATAAGAGACAGTTTTCTGGAATTACAAATTACAAATTAGAATTTTTAGGTTAACACTGTGAAATGAGGACATAAGAGAATGGTTTTCTTTAACGTTTCTGAACATAGTGTGGACAGAAACATGCTTTAAAAAAAGAAAAGATATAATTGCATAATCATTTATTAAATAAATACATTAGTAATAACAGTAAAAAATCACTATTGCACTAAAGTTAAATCACAAATTTTTTCTATGGTATGTAGGAATAAAGGAAAAAAACTTAACTAAACAAATTATTCAAACCATTTAATAACTAACCTAAAAACGCAAGAATAGTTCCCTATTGGGTTGGAGGTAAAAAAATATCTGTCCCTGTTTAATATGTCAATAATCTTTTCAGTTTTTAGCTCTCCTTAATATTAATGAAATGTATTTTTGTATTTTTTCCAAATGTCGAAAGTTACCTTAGGAATGCATACTCACAATGAAATGAAAACAATAATTTGCGATAAGGCTATTAATTAAATTGCTATCAAATTCAAATATATTTTTAAATTCATACCTGAACAATTATAGAAACGTGTGCTTCCGATGATTTGAACTCAGTCAAGAGAAGAGCGAACAGATAAATTAATATTTCAAAATGTAACGTTCATTCATAACACAAAATTTAAACATATTACTCAGAGTTCAAGAATTTCGGACAATTAAAAGGCAATGATATATAATTTGGCAAAAAGGCATATTTAAAATTCAAATTTCTTTAACTAATTATCATTCATGACTAACAATTAATTATCACTAAAATAGAATCAATAATAATGCAAATAATTACATTAATTGAAACTTCTTAAATTAAGACAACAGATAATGATCTTCATCGAATTAAAATTAAATTTGGTTACACCAATACCACTCCTGTTTCATTACCAAAATTAAAAAATATATCACACTGAAATAATGGTATACATTAGTTGAATAAAGAAATCCCATTAAAAGCTGAAATTAATAAAGTGTGTAGCTTAAAAGAAAGTGGAGTGTTACAATGGCCAAAAATAAAAGCAATTTTAATAAAACATTATAAAAAAAAAATTAACAATGGTATGGGAAAAAGAATTGCAACTCTAAGTGCATCTAATAATACCCTGAAACAACTAATGTACACATCACACCTTAATTTTGGCCTTGTATCTCACAACCATTTTTATACGCATAAGGCACCCTATGACACTAATACCTTTGGTGCCGTTAAAAAAAAAAATAATTAAAATTAAAAACAAACTAAATGATAACTAATGTGATGCTGAACTCTTCATAGTAAAATGATCAACAAAGTTAAAAAAAAAAACTAAAATACTCGTGACCATATAAATATAAATCAGATTCATTTACATATAAATATTTATAAATTAATGTATACAGATTTAAATCTTTTAAAAACCATGCTGCACATCTTGAGGCACATCAACAACAGCAGCTTCATTTTTTTTATTATTTTTTTTAACGTAATTAAAAAAGTTTATAAACGGGAATAGGATCCCTTCTTTAAAAAATCCATGGGAATGTTACCATACAAAAGAGACAGCGTAAGTTATAAGCCTGAAATGAAAGTAGGATGAGGCGATGAAGAATAAATGTATGACGAAAAATCTCAAGGGATCCTGCCGAACTACTTGCTGGGGTAGTGGTGAGCTGCAGTAATCAGACACAGGTATCTCTCCAGTCTTATAGAATATATCCAGGACTCGGTCTTTCTCAACCCACCGATCAAATAGCCACTTTGTCACCTCTTCTTGGTCACGAGGTAGCTATAACACAAATATTAACTTCTTTACAATGCATGTTAGATATTTAATATAAAACATATTATTTACTGTTTAAGTAAAACAATTTGTATATAATTTTAGTTCCAAATACTATTATTTCTTTAAAAGTACGATGCCTCAAACAATTTCCCCATCACCATTAATTTCCGTCAAATCGCACCCTATTTTGTCACTTTTCCATTAATTTTTAACAAATTTTAATTCCAGATTAGCTATTCAAATAAATATTTTAAAATATCGTGTGATAGGAAAGTGATATGATTATTAAGGTAATCTGTAATTAAAAGATTTAAAAACTAATGTAAAAGTGACAAAAGAGGGTGATTCGACTGAAATTAATGACCAGTGCAGAACAGCTTACGAAAAGTTTTGAAATCATAGCATGTGAGTGTAAATTTGTATTTAAGATTGTCCTCGGAGATGGGTGAATTAGCCGACATGTTGGACTTTTAAAGAAATAATAAAGAGTATTTTGAGACTAAACTTGAATACAAATTATTTTATTATAAGTGATAATAACCATCCTCAAGAAAGTGAAAAGATTATATATAAAATATAATTTACTACTATATGTGGAATAAATAGTAAAGGGGACTAAGAAATTTTCTCCCACTCTCACTCTATTCTCCTCTCCCTCCCCCTATGGACAATTCCATGCACTAATAAAGTGGATCTAGTCAGTTTTTTTTAGTAATTTGAATATTAGTGTAAATGTGTTTTTACTAATTATAAAAATCGCTAAATGTGAAATATGATAATTTAAACAATAGAAATAAACAGAGAACTATTAAATTTGTGATCATGATAAAATAAAAGCAATAACATTGAAACTAAAATATTTAAAGCTAATTCAAATGAAGTTGTGAAATTGAAACATTATGAAAAACCATCATAAAGAACTTATCTCAACACACAGTGAACTTCAATCAAAATAATAATAACCAAGTATTTCATGAAATTTATGATTTTATATTGTAGAGTTTAATGTTTAATGTATGTTCATATTTTATCATTAAAATTTTAAGTTGTTTTAAATGATATTAAAAATTAAATTTCTTGTATAAATAAATGATATTTTCTCCTATATTCAAATATTTCTGGAATGAATTAGTAATAAAACTAAACTATTAACTTACAATTTTATGTTGTCATTACATGTATTATTAATGAAGTAATAAAAAACTTGTAGTCAGATGCATAATATTGATATGTATCGAAGTATTAGCAATTATTAATATTATAGGGGTCTTTGCCATATATCTTGTGAAAGCTGTGCCAGGTATGTCAACTAAGGGCACTTTGCAGGTAGCTAAGGGCCACAGGTGAAAGGGTCCTGAGCAAATCTATTAAAAGCAGGTATTGCCTGCTGGCTTTGTCGAGGGCAGATCAATTATAAATAACACATGCACCAAACACTTTTCTAAGTATACCACCACCTTGTAACGTATTTTTCTTGTACGTTGCTGATGATAACCAATGGGAAATAAGGTTCCGAAAAAGGTAACGCCTCTACGAACAAGAGGTATTTTCTGACCAGGAAAAAGAGCCATTGAAGACAGAAACAGGAGAGGCAACAGAATTAAGAACATCAAAGAGAGGGCAAGATGCATTTTGACCAGACGAAGTCATAAGAACGGCTATGAGATCTGGATGCCATACCTTATGAACAAGATGACACTCACGTTACTACATGCACCACCCAAATCAACCAACTCAGCACTCATTCAGATATATATTAGGTAATAATGTAATAAATCATTTCAATCATATTATAATTTCCTTTAATCATATTAATGTAAATAAACACTTAATTCCTTTATGTAGTTTATTTACAATCATATTATACAATATTACCCTTTATTGTATTATATAATTAATGGTAACTATATTTTATGAAAATAAAGATATTTAATTGGTAACTGGTAAACACAAATTAGGCCTTTCGAAAAGAGTTCAATTATAATAATAGTTTTTACAGGACTCAATATAAATTAATTAATTAACTTATTTTTGGATAATTGCCTTCAGCGATTATCCTGGCATCCCGACTAGATCTCAAGACAGTACATAGCAATATATTGTCATGTTTTAATTTTTATTTTTAGGCTGTTTAAATGTAGTTTTTGATATTTAGGTAATTTGATAATATTGACATGATAACTGTATCTCACTACATTTTTTTATTATATCATAAATTTAATAATAAAACATTAAAATATACAATATAAAATTTTAATAAATGTTATAAAATACTTGATTAGCATTTCAATTGCTGATTCAAGCATTTTCAAGCCCTAAAAGTTGTTATTGCCAAGATAATGCACAAATTAATAACAATACTTTATTTATTCTGGGATGAGTCCCTTTAGAATAATGCAGAGAAATAGACAGATTAGGGCTGAGGAGCCTCAGAGATACTTAAACAAAAAAATATAAATAGTCATTATAAAAAAATAATTATAAGTTACTTTCTCACCTTAATCAGTTAGACATTAAAAAAAATAAATAAATAAAAAAGAAAATGATGTAAAAGTAATTAAGAATGATATAATAGTTTATATACATATTTACATGATTTACAATTTTCCCCATCTGAATGGATAAGAAATGATTCAACAGAATTAGCCACTACTTACTATTATGTGTTAATTTTAAGTAACAATTAATGAAAATGTTTAAAACAAATTTGTCTTTCGAATACTTTTTTTTTAAATTTTATGTTTTGATAAAACAATTCATAGACTAATGTTCATTCGGAAACAATATTAGAAAGCCAACAAAAATTTAATCTGAACAAGTCTTTAATGACGATTAGTAGCCTCAGTATGTACATACAGTACATTAAAGGCAGATATTTTAAACATGTTTAACCAAAAGTGACTGAATTTATTAAATAATACCTTTTACCTAATGTAAGTTTTTTTCCGTGAGATTCAAACATGGTGTAAAACAATAAAATTTATATATGAAAGTTTTAAGTGAATTCAGTGACATGATAGCCCTTGGACGTAAACGGTTGGACATCTTGGTTTTCAATTTAAAATTAAAGTAATCTTGTTTATTTATAATTAAATAAAACTTATAATAATGAAAAAAGATAAAGTTAGTTGTGTGACGAGAGAAAATCTCACAGCTAAAGCGGCATTTATTGAAAGGTCAAACATACATGTGCAAACCCCACTAAGCACTAAATGTGGGTTCGAAAAAAGGAAAGGAGTTCCAGTAATAGCAATGAAAGGGAACATGTAAACATTATTAACAGTCAATTTATGGGAGAGAAAATCTCATACATCGACCAAAGGTAGGTTAAATAAAAACTGTATTAGATTTTTAATTGTATAAAACAAATCTTAAGAAAGCATAACATCGAAACAGTATGGATGCCAAAATGTTTGTAAAATTAAAAGTGATGTTTTCAACTGATAATGTCAGAATTGGAAACAATAAGAACAAAGGAAACAATTTTTTTAATGAAATATTGACATCATTAAATAATGATTTCATTGTTTTAATAATTACTTATAATCATAATTAATATACTTTATAAGTAAATTCCACTTTATAACATTATATATCTTGTATATGTATAAGCTCTCTTATATATAAAAAGAGAGCTTAAGGAATACAAAAAATTGGTTTTAGAAAATATTTCTATATTTTTAGAAATACCTCAGTGGACGGAAATAGCCTGTAGAACATAAATGTGCGACAAGGTGGTCTAGATCCAGTGATTATTGTAGGTAAATCCAATGGCTTACCCTCGGGGTAAGCTATAGTGACGTCCAATACCCACCGAAGTTCATCTACTTCTGGAACTTAAGATAGAAATACATTTTTTTAAATGATTAGTGTGAATAAATTTTAGTTAGTGAGAAAAAAATAATATTTCTAGCTGAATAAAATAAAGTTAGTTAACAGTATGCAAAGTTAGAAAGACAAATTATACTAGATTAATTACCACAAAAGAACTAATCAATAAATTAAACTTTTCATTCAAATAAATCAAGGAAATTTGAGTACATGCTTAAAACTTCTACAAAATTAATTCTACACAGTTGTTAGTATATAATTTAATTTATTTTTTCATAATAATAAAAACATTTACAACTTATTATGTATCTGACCAGATTTATAACTGGATTAGTTTACGGAAATGGGAAGGGAAAGATTAAAATTGGGTCGAATCTAACATTCTTAATTTAAATGTTTAATAATACCATCCGAATCATATTTCAATGAATACCAGCCAAGCTATTTACGCTAAAATAAGAATTCTAAAATTTTCCAAGGAACTTATTGTAACCCAGAACCTTTTATGATTTCACCGTCTTAATAGCCACATAAAATGCCAGAGTTAAATCCAAATGAGAAAATAGTAAGACCAACCACATATCCAGACAACAAAACATTTCAGAAAAAAATAAGAATATAATATCCAGATGCTTACACTCTAATTTCTTCGGCGCTCGTTTACATTAGGAGGATAAAAAAAAAAGAAAACAAAAATGTGTGGACTTTTTTCAGTTATTTTATTACTTAAAAATGGTGCTTCCAAGTGAACACTGTTCTATTTCAAAAATTAAAGAAGATTAAATTGTGTATTAGACCTACAGGAAGAACTAGGTTTGGCTATAATAATGGGGTATAAAAAAAAAAACTTACTTTTATCAAATTAACGATTTCAAAGGACTGTAAATATTTTAATCTTATTTAATACTTATAAATACTTAATAATCCCTCTAGAGCATTCTCTAAGCTTGTTTAATCCCATTCAACTTCTCCAAAAAAAGCCCCAGTTTAGTTATTTGTTTCAAAGAAGAAACATGACAGTGTCCTACGAACTTTTCGTAATTTCAAGATATTACTGGAAAAAATATCACAGCCGCTGAAACGACTTGTGAAATTATTGAATATGAAGAGGAAGGTGTCCTTGACCAGCGCACAGCATGGTGTTGGTTTGAAAAATTTAGCAGCGGAGAGACGACTTTGGAAAGGAATAAGGGCTCTGGGCGACCACTAATGGATATTGATGAGGTTCTACAGTAAGGAGTTGAGTCAAATCTGTCCACAAGTACTCACGAACTTGCTAGGGATTGTGCTGTATCAAAAGATACTGTTAGTCGACATCTACTCTCCATGGGTAAGGTGAAAAAGAACAGTATACTGGTCCCTCACGAACCTACTCCTCAGCAATCAGCTAAGAGGTTAGAAATTTGTGGACATTTATTGAAAAATCCTTCTGGTATGAGATTTTATTGTCACCTGTGATGAAAAGTGGGTTTACTGGCAAAATCAGAACACCCATGAGCAATGGCTAGATCGGTCAAACTGCTTTTTCAGTTGCTGCAAGGGGGCAATTTAAATAAAAAATCCATGCTTCACATTTTTTTGGAATTTTGAAGGTGTTATTCATCACAAATTTGTTCTTGATGGATACTCTATGAATTCTGAACTCTACGGAAAGATTGTACGCAAAGTTGTCAGAGCATTATCCTATTTTGATCAACCAAAAATGAGTGTTATTCCAACAAGCTAATCCTCGTCCTTAACTTCCAGTCTACTAGTTAGCCAACAAAAGAAGCAAGGAGACCAACTACCATTGGCTTATATCAAAAAGCATTTTTTCCATCTAAGTCCAGAGCTGAGGCCATTCCAGTATAAATGACTATTTTTAGCTAGTAATTTGTTACCACCATCATGGAGTATGAAATTTCCAGAGAGCTGATAGATGTTAATTTAAACAGACAAAGGTTATAAAGTAGATGAAGCTGGATTTTTAGATCTAGGGCAAAGTTTTGGACTTATTTTAGCTTCCTATTAAAAATTTTAAAACCTTACTTTCTTACGAAAACTTTGAACTTAAAAATTGAAGAGAATTAAATTCTGCATCGGATGAGTACCTAAAATTATATGAGAACTTTGGAAATCTACACCCTCACTGAAAAGTTTCCTCAGTTATTGAGAGAACAGTACTTACCAAAGTTAAGTATTTCATTGAAAGAAGGAAGGTTGGTCGCAGATGAGTCTGCTCATCTTAACCGAGGAGCTCAAATAAGAAGAGGAAAAAGACTACCAGAAGATGATGATAGAATCCCCTCAGTAAGGAACAACAAGAGTAATAAGACCAGGATGGTGAATTAAGGAAAATTGACTACTAAAATATTGATCAAAACAGTCCCACTGGTGTAGAACTTCATTTTTCTAGGCGGTTAGGGTATGAAATAAAAATAATGTTACTGGAAACCAATTCAGCAATGGGTTTTAGTACAAAACTAATAATAAGTATAATTCTCAACTAAGTTCTCAATGACAATCACAATATTTATCAATGAGAAATAAATAATAGCAAAAAAAGATAAACACTGAAAATGACAAAAAAAATGTGGGGATTGATTAATGCAATATCTTAAGATGTGCTCACCTCAGACATAGAATATTATTGCAGAAAATTTTATTTTAGAAAGTATTATGTTGTTGTTTTTTATTGCTCCTAGTTATTTATTTAATATAGCTTATGATGTTCTGGTTATGTTAAAGAATCATTATAATAATATTAATAATATTTCAAAGCATAAATTGGCCTACAAAAAAAGGAAGCTACATAAAATCAGGATACAAACTGATTGGCAGGCACATGCAGTCAGCAGTCATCTTCATATGTAAATAATGTTTTAGCATATTTCTTAATTAAACTATATATTGTGAAGTATTACAATATAAGTTTTGTAAGTTAATATCTTTATCTTTTATATGATACAATTACAACTACTTATAAATGATCAACTGTCACAATTACTGTCAAATGGCCCAAGAATATTTCACTTTAACTAACAAGATAAATTGCAAGTGGAATAACAATCTGTATTTGGACAATAACTGATATTATTGGAAGTTACAGTAATTTTGAAAGGGTTCAGAGAATAGTTGGTTTAATTAGAATAATCACATTAAAAGGAATTCATTAAATTAATATTGATTTTAAAATAAACTATGAACCACTTATGTACCATTGCGCTAAATAATAAAGGTTTCACGAAACAAATTAAATTCAGTAGAGTCACAATTACCCGAGCTTAAGTACCATCTGAGCCTAAATTTAGGAAAAAACTAAAATGAAAATATTCTAAAAACCAAATATCTTCATCAATAATGGACCCACTTTATCATAACATCACTGTACCCGAATCACTGGATAAAAAGAAAGTGAAAACAAGGAAAACTATCAAAAATACATTGGAGATGTTACAATTTCAGCAGGTGAGAGGTAAAGGCAACGCATAATCTAAAACAATTTTATGAACCTAAGCTCTATAGTTTTTGCATCATTTAAAAGATGGAGAAGAAAATTTCGCTTTAATTGATTGATTGGTTAAACTTTTATAAATGAATAGATTTTTCATCAGCTAGGCAGTCGATTCCTTTGTAAAAATAACTTGATTGCGAGAATTCAAAAAACCCATTTGAATCCCCTCTCCTTCTCCAGAAAACTTATTGTGATAATATAGGAGGCAGTGTAATCAAACAGAATACTAGTAGGTATTTTTAAAAAATGTTTTGTTTTTAGTGTTAAAAGCTATGTACATATAAATTATGTTGTATTTTTATTTGGTAAATATAAAAGTTATGTTGTATGTAGTTGTAGTTGCAGCCCTCGTTAACTCAATTAATCAAGACTACAGTAACTAAGTTAATCAATTAGTTTAAATTAAAACAAATTAGCATAACTAAAAATACTACATTCCACATTCCTATTGGTTAATAATCTACTTATTAAATAAATTACCAATTAGTAAAGGCAAAATACAAATTAGTCATGTTAATGCTACCAGCCGTACTTGTTGTGTTGTAAAACATACTCCTGTCAGCCGCGGAGTTTGGTTTAGGAACCATCACGTCCATGATTCCAAGCATTGCGCCCAAACGTGGTAATGAAACATTTGTCAGGATAGGTAAATTATTCTTGATTGCATATCTAAAGATACAAAAAAAAAATAAAATTTTAAATTAAGCATATAAAACTTAGTGTGAGTTATTGAAAAACATTAGCAAGACAATTTACAGTTTTCAATATCTAAATACCACACAGAGCACATATTACAGTACATTGTTAATAACATAACAAAACAAAGTTTAGAAAATCGCTAAATGCATTAGTGCTAGGATGACTGTCAATCTAAAAATATAAGACTTCTCTTCATGGAGGACTCTATTTCAAGAAATATTACGAAAATTTCTTAAAATTAGTATGTGAGGTCTTTATTAACATTACCAATGCAGGAAATTGTGCCCCTATACCATACAGCCTCATCGTGAATACTGAAGTGTTTTTTCTGGATGCTAAGATGCATATGTGCACCTTAAAAATACAGCATCACTTAAACTTGTAAGTAGATAGTAATGTTTTAACTTTTTATGGTATGAACAAATGCAGCCAATTTATTTCAAAATATGCAAATGAAAATTAATTTTTTAAACCTTATCTTTAAGCAGCTACACTAACATGTTCCTAAAAAATCATCAATCCAATCATCTATAATTTTATATTTAATATTTTCAATTATTTAGATTTTCACAAAAATCTTCTTAATATATCTATGAGACATTTTAAGAAAAATAAAAACCATTATTTGGACATGACATGACAGAAATTAGGTGATTAAATACAATATATCTGAACCTACGCCTCCTTATTTTCTGAAAAATTGTATTTAATTAACCCAATGGGTTATAAGATCATAAAAAGCATGCTGAGAGCTCATGATGGGGTGCCAACTGGCCAGGATTGTTCAGTTATTGTTAAATTTGAAAAATGTATTCTAAAAAATGGCAGTTCGTCGATCACTTTTATCAAAGAAGTTGCTGTCACATCATAGGCATTTACTCTCCTAAAATATGTTATTTTAGTTTCAATTTTGGAGCTAGGTTTTTCAAACACGGACGCACAGACCATTTTTCAAAACTTGGTTATTTCGATTCAAAATATTACACGGTCATAATAGTTTTCATTGCTCTATAGAAGAAATACTTTTTAAAATTATTAAATAAATTGGTTTTATAAAAACAATAATCAAAGATGCACACGATAATTTCATTTAATCCTAATTAAACTGAAAAAAAATTCCTTTCTCAAATATAATTCTAAAAGATATTTTAGTCATGACTTACCGCTTACTTGCTTCTTTCCGTTTCCTCAAAAAACCACCCTCTGGAAAAAGAACCATTAACTTCCTTTTCAATGGAATATACGACTCACGAAGGTGTTTCTTCAGAAGTGTGACTGCTTCCTCTCGAGCAGATTTACCCTGGAAAGTTTTAACATGATTTATACACCAGATTTTAAGAAAATTATATTGATATAAATTAAAAGATTCACCTAAATGCAAGGAAATCAGCAATTGAATAGGTAAATGAAAGACATAATAAATTTTTTAAAGATACATGGGCAATAAGTGCCATTAAACCTTAAATTAAATAAGTTGTTAAGGTAACATTTTAAACCTCTCTGCCGCCCTAGTCATAAGTATCATGGCCATTCTATTAACATAGCATGTATTCATTGTTTCTGATGAGTTTCTAAACCTTATAAGGAAGGGCACAGGCATTTAGCAGTGAAGAATTACCCTTCGTACACATTATTTTCTTAATGTATGTATGTATGTATGTATGTATGTATGTATGTATGTAGTTTGAAGGGTGAGAATAGTCACATGACAATGCTGGTTTTCTGGACTTAACTTTCACAAACAATATTTATATATATATATATATATATATATATATATATTTCTAAATATCCCTTATCATAATGAATATATTAAAATTATGAAAATGAAATATTGTTTCCATTATTGAAGGATAAATTAAGCTCCATCAAAGGATACATTAACTTGAGAGCTTCTGTAAGTCTTTAAAATGCATAAATGCTTAATAAAACTTAATAAATCATTAAAATAAAATTAATTCAAATTTTAAAAATATATTGTAACATAATTACAATTGTATTATTATTATTCTATGGGCAACAGACCATGGAGGCCTAAGTCCTCGTGCGAAGTATTTCCCAATATTAGGATGTAATATTCCCAGTAGTAGGAAATACATCGTACATTTCTTGACGTGGTTTTTTTGCAGGGTGGGTTAGTCACACCCACGACTATTTTTTGGGAGTGCCACCCATTGGCTAACGGGCCTTACGAATCCCATGGGGAGGTTATCCGTGAGTTTTGCATTATTTTGTGCTTGAAAAAAGCCCGGGTGGGACCAGGATTCGATCCGACAACCTGTGGATTGGGAGTCTGGCGTGTTACCACGCTGCTACCGCTGCCCCCACCATTAAATCAAATTTTAAAAATATATTGTAACATAATTACAATGGTATACTTACTGATAAAATAAAAAAATCTTCATGAATAATAGAAACAATCCCAAAATTAGTGAATTTGAATATCCTATCCATAATCCACATAATGTTAGGCAACACGCCTTTTTTTGCATTAAAATTAGCCATTAGCATAGGTACATCAGCAGTTGATTGGTGATTAGCAACAACAAGCGTTCGGTCGTCCAAACACAATCGAATATCATCGCCAATTTCAACCACTACAATTTATAAATATTATTAAACAAGGAAATATTACTAAATAGAATAATAATAAAAATATTTAAAAAATCCATAAAGTAATTCTTTTCAAATTGAAATTATGAAACGCTTAACTGTGAACACGTTTAATGTTTTAAGATAAGTTAACTCATGGAATAATCAAAATATTTATAATGTTTACCTCATTCATTATAAAATATTATAACAGCCATCAAACAAAAGACCCTTTCTGTCAAGTCTGTTTCTAGTAATTTTTTGACATCAATTTTTCATTTTACTTTTATAAATTATTTAGTTAACCAGATGAATATGGTAATAAGCTCATATTGTACATGAAAAAGGCATGTAAACTCAAAATTCAAAGCAAGTAAAACCATGAGGCACAACATAAAATAACCTGACATTATGTTTAATAATGTTGCAATACAGACTCCAAAACTTTTTTATTAAGAAAAAATTGATACACAAACATGATAATAAACTATTCACTGCTTACCATCGTAACCAGCAGACCAGCTCCACATGCTAACCATTGCTAATAACCAATGGAAAAATGTTCCTTCTATTTTCCAGTACCAATCTGGTTTGTAAAATTTGACTGGCTGAAGAAACAGGATCCAAATACATGACGTTGGAATGCAATAGACGTTGTTTACAATTACAAAGATGATTCGTGCTACGATCTTTATAAACATGATCAAACTGAAAAAAGAATAAAATAAATTATTACATATGTGACAAAAATAAATTTCTATATTTATAATGATATTATACAAACAATCTCCAATTGTGTTTGATAAATCGAGAACATTGTTAGTCCCATGATGTGATGTTTAACAGATACATCTAACAGCAAAGCCTGGAAGAGGTCATGGGATGGTGAAGCGTAATTTTCATGGTGCTGTGGTGAACCACCAATTAACCGATTATAGGTCACTTAGAACAATTCGATAACAGTGCCCTTCCCCACCGAAGTCTTGTAACAAGCAAGAATGAATTTTCTATTTCTATAATTAACCAGAGTGAAGAAAATTTAATATCTCACTCTAATTCACAATCAATGTTAATCGTTAGAGGTATCCATAATGTGTTAAATGTAAAAAGTTTTAAATATTAAATAAATCAAGTATAGGATTGTGAGCAGCCTAATTTAAAGTCCATGTGATATGTTAAATACACAGGAACTCATGATGGATTTTCTGGGAAACATGTTTTGTAACCTTATCTTTACGAGATAATATTGTAAAATCTCCAACAATTTCATCACATCATCTTTCCTCCACCTCACTTGTTCCTTCTTTCCTCTACTAATTTTTCTCCATGACTTTATTAATATTTTTACTCATTACTTTATTAGAATTTAAATATTTCCATAACAAAAACAGCAAATACCAAACACAAACTACAAGCAACTAACATATCAAAACGACAACAAACTAATAGCGAGGAGCTCAGCTGGTTTGTAGTGTGAAATCATTTTCCCTTTAGCAGACCAATTAATAGACTTTCAACTAAGTTAAATGTTATATTGTTTTAACATGCTAAAAAAATGAAATATTTTTTCCATTTAACACACTTTAACATGTTAAAGAATATTGATCATGAATACCCATATTATTGTAATAATATAGGCAACATGTAATATCCGATCGATATAAATATATTGTTCTTACTAAAATCATTATTCAAGACAAAGTTATGTTATCTTATAGCTATCTTTAAAGTTATACTTTTTAAGAGCATATTGAAGATAGATAATATCACTGTTTGCAATGATGAGTCACTGTTTGCTCATGTACTTCAAAGTATCACAAACAGCCAGTATAAATGGCCAATAACACTCAAAATATTTAATTTGAAAATCATTTAAGACCCAATATTCAATTATGATGAATTAACATTTCTTTTTTTTTCCATGCATGTAAGATTCATTACATGCAAAGTCGACAGTAAAAACATTATTTAATTCTTGCAAAGCAGACTTATTCTCCTTAAAATTATGTACTATGAAGTTGGAAGACCTTCACAACGAAAATTTAGAAAAATAACAGTTTCTGTTTTAAACTTTATTATTTGGTAGGTATTTTACTGTTGGTTAACCTTTTTTATTTCTCAATTTTAAAAAAAATTTCTAATATATGAGCTGATGAGAAGCAGACACTATGCCAAATTGAGAAAATTAATTATCAAAGTTTTTGGTAATAAAACTAAAACAATACAAATAATATAATAGCATATCCAAAGGTACTAAAATAAACTAATAATATGTATTAATAAACTCTCATACATCATTAAAAACTGTTTACTTTTTTCATTAAAACTTATTTTTAAAAATATTTTAGGAAACACTTTTTAATAAGTTTATATTCTAAGGTTTAACGAACAAAAATTAAAAGAAAATAATTCATAAAAAATTAGATATACAACAATTTTGACTAAATTTTCATTTGTATTTCATAAAAGTAATAATTAAAGTGTGGTTAAAATTTTTTAAAAATAAAAATTAATAGTTCCGTGCCTGCTAACCACTCATGAAAAAAAAAAAAAAAAGTATTTTGGAGACTTGGGGCAACATAATGGTTAAAATCCACACATATATTAATAAACAGATGTATTCAGGAAAATAATCATCAATCTAATTGACCCTATTTGATTAAAAGCACTTCTTTATACAATAAATGTTTTAAATTAACCATAACATACATAAAAGAGCTAAAAAGGCTTCGTCCAGATGTCTTTATACTGTATGAAACATAAATTCAAAAGAGAAAATCCTGATTTTATTTTTTTTAATAACTTCAAAAAGTTAAGTCGTTTTAGATTTGACAAACGTCTATATAAACATATATACACTAATAAATAGGAAAGCCATCACCTTTTTTTTTTTTAATACCCTGCCTCCAAACATGAAAAAAATCATATGGATTTAAAAACTAGTTCATCATTTATATAATAAATTATTTTTCC
This sequence comes from Halyomorpha halys, assembly GCF_000696795.3. Classification (NCBI taxonomy): domain Eukaryota; kingdom Metazoa; phylum Arthropoda; class Insecta; order Hemiptera; family Pentatomidae; genus Halyomorpha; species Halyomorpha halys. The sequence goes on from NW_027105546.1 coordinate 101,597, forward strand.
ATCAATACTAATCTCAGGAGAAGTAAGCTAATAAAGTCATCAAAAGAAAATGTGTAAAAATTTCAAGAAAAATATTTAATATAAATTGAAATTTTCTGATATAAAGGTAATGGTATTTTAATAAAAAGTACAACCATACATAAAGTTATTATGAATAAGATAAAGAGAAGGGATATAATATCACAGAAAACTGTATCGAATAATTATAATATAATCAACTTTATTTAATACTCAAAACTATTACCTCATGTTGTTGGCTTCAATTAGTAATCCTTATTCGCAAGAGCATGCTCTCTGTATATAGCTGATTCACAATTTAAATCTAGTCTTAATCATAATTACTAAGTGATAGGCACCATAGCAAGCAGTAATCCAATCTGGGAAATCGTGATTAAATAATTAATTAAATAGATAAAGCACAAGTTTAAGATAATGAACTAAATTTGACACAATTTCTAGTTTTCATTACAGAAACATCGAACAATCAATCCTCAAATATTAATATTATAAATAATTAGAATTCTTCACTCTTGTTTGGAAAAATAAATATTAAAAAAATGGACACAAAAGCAAATTTTCCAAAAACTTCTGCTAAGCTTATAATAGAATTGAAGACAAGGTCATAAGTAACCTAAGAATATGTTACCAAATCATTGCACATAAGTTATCTAATTATTCTGAATTAGTTGGCACTGAAACAATCATTGAGAATAACAATGATTAAAGACCTGTAGCAAGGGACAGGAGGATAAAAAAAATACTAAACACAAACACTACTAGAGGTAAAAAGCATGTAGTATTGAAAAAAATTACTTTTGGCAATAACAAATGAAACTAATTATCAATTGCGAAGGATAAAAAAATATGTAACTTGAAGTAAATTCAAAATATGCATACAATTTTTCCAAATCAATTAAATATGAATTATCTTAAGAATGATTGCTCGAATAAACAAATAATAATAAAGAACAAATTTTATTAATATGAAATCAAGGAAAAGAATGTCACATACAAGGACCACTACCCTATCAAATGTTTTGATAAAATGACTAAAAACTGTAATGTAAACAAATTTTCAATCCAACTTTCTTTTTGACTTAATGGCTATTTGCAAATCAAATAAAATAAAAATACCAATAAAACACAGTATCATTAATCATTTATAATGTAGCACCATCTAAAATTTTGTAAATAAACATAGGCAGTGGTAAAGTTCTGAGCAACTTAGATGGTAAAATCACTATTTAAAAACACCCTTCCAAGAAACTTAACATACCCAACTGTAATATCCTGTCAGATTTCATTATCAAAGTACACACAAGTAAATGTTATTAAACTTAATTGCTTACTCTTTCTAACCTGGACGATTGCAATCAGGCTGAGAACTTACATCAACTAAATATGCCGACACGCATGTATGTATAAATAAGTAGAAAACTGGTTCCTTCGACTGACACTGATTATGGTGAAGAACACAAAACGCACTTAAAAAAAAGGTAAATTCATAATCTACTTTCAACGAGCTGCCTGATTGACTGGCATGATAACCGGTATACTCATGTTATCTCATTCACAGATGATAGCCTATGCGAAGGTCATTTTTGGTAATGTTTTCTTAATTTCATATCCCACAGCCATTTAAAATTGTCAAGAAGGTAATCCTAAAACTAATGGAGGCACCTAACAATTGGGATAACTCCATACATAGTGAACCACAAAACCTTTTCGCTATAAGGAACTTCAACTTAGAGTCGATAGATAAAGTTAGGTAGTTTTTAACATTTCCAGAATTTTACCAGAAAAGTGAGATCATAGTTTAATTTTATGTTCTCTTTCTATTACTTCTAATTACTAATTAAAATTTTAGTAACATTAAAATTTAGTATTATCTATACTAAGAAACACGCGTGCGTTGTACTATGCTGGTGATATCACCTATCACAAATTTAGTCATTCCGTAGTGTCTTATCTATTTCCATATTTTTATGCATCTACAGATGAATTTTACTTTTTCGATGTGGAACATTGTAGTTACAACAAGAGTTTCAACTTTAAAATAAGATATGTTTCTAAATAAAATATGCTTTCATCTTCATATAAACCATTATCTGCTCTGGATATTTAAGACCTTTTCTTCCTGTTTACGACCTTTGCAAGATGCATCAGTTTTTTATTTTATTTGATTAGGTATCAAAAACCTCATTTAGATGGTAGATGGTACCGCTTTTTGCTCAATACGTTGAAAAAAAAATCTTGCTCAAGATTCCAAGTTACTTTAGCTGAATGTCGTGCAGAATGGAAAACGATAGTTTATATTCAAGATGTGCTAAAAAATATTCATATAGTTACATAATATTTAGGCTAAAATGGTGAGATCATCTCCATATTGTTATTTCTGAGAACTTCATTGTTTGTTTCTTTTGTGTCTAACAATATTTGCGCAATCGTCATAATATGTTAAAAACTAATTAAAATTTTCTCAAAAAAAATATAGATTAAAAGGGTTCTGTTTTTCTCTGATAATTTTATGAAATTATCATAATTTATTAGAAGATCGTTGATTGACCGTGTGTAATGTATAAATGGAAGATGGTCCGGGTGTGGTCAAAATAACTCAAATATTAATGAAAATATATATTGTGAACCAACGTTTCATCCTATTTTGCAAGACCTCATCAAGGCTTTCGAATGAAAGAAAGCCAAAGAATCGAAGTTTCCTTATTTAATTGTTTCTTAAGGTGTCTAAAAATTTAACCAATGAAGGTCAGCGTTCGGGATCTCATCCACATCAAAGTTCGTACACTCTAAGTTAATCTTGGTCAACGAGTGCCAACCGACCGCACTGTTGGTCGACATTCGGTTAATGTATCTTGAAGGCAAATCAGATCCAATGAACATTTTTGTCTTGCTCGAGACTTATATTTCTGCCAATAACATCAACGGGGCCACCTTCCCTAGGAAGGTCGAATTCCTTGACACAAACCTCTCGTCTTTAAAGACAAACTGTCCTAACGAACCACCACTGTGTGTATCAATAAACCATTGCCAGTGCGTTGGCATTTGTCCTGTTATTCGCATAAAAACAATATATAATAGTTGTTTTTGGTCCAATGTGTACGTGACTTTAAAACAAGAAGTAATATAGTATATTATATTAATATAATCGACTATAAAACTGGCTCATTGATATTTTCGATGTTAACTTCTTTTCACAAACGCTTTTAGCAATCAGCAGTATGTTTTCAGAACCAGAATTTTTTTTAAGACATATTGCATTTTATCATGATTCTATTTTCTATTTATCCTGAAACGTCACCATTTTGCCAATTCTTTCATTAATAAGTTCTATTTTACTGCAATCGTTCTTTGGAAATATATTTTTTTAATATCCATGCTTTGCTCCATATTTAAGAAAATTTATATTGTGTTATTGTTTTTGAATATTCGCCTATCTAACTAGAGTAAGCAAGCAATTTAAATTTTAAATTCTCATTACCGCACATCAATTATTTTCATTATGACCGCAATATCATTATTTGTTAATTAGCCGTCGACCTTAGATGGAATTCCGAGTGTTTCCGAAAGCATACGGATGCTACCAATACCTACCCGTTTTTTAATGTCCGTGTTTTACTTCTTATTAAGGACAATTTTTTTTTTTTTTTTTGGTTTTTGAATATCCACCTGTCTAACTAGATTAAGAAAGCTCTTAAATTTTAAATTCTCACTACCGCACATCAATTATTCTTATTTTCATCACAGTATCATTGTTAGTTAATCAGGCGTCGACTTCAGATGGAATGCCGAGTGGTTCCGAAAGACTACCTGTTGGTCCCTTTTTAAGGAAAATTCATCCTCAAATTCAAACTTTTTGTTATGATTTTTCATTATTTAGTTTGAACCAACATAATTTGATACAAGAATCCACTCTAGATTCTCATAATCCTCTATAAACATAATTTGCCTTCATCATATCTATGTTTTAATTATTTTTGTAACGGCTCAAATGGCTCTACTGGTGCGATCTGTTGGCAAACTTTAGGCAAGAAGGGTAATAGTCACCAGCATACTAGCGCTCATAAAAAAAAAAGCCGAAACCTTTCGATTCATAGAGTTATATAACACAATTAATTTATAATGTGCTGTACTATCATAAATAATAGTAATATTAGATCCCTCTGGACATCAATATGGATATACTAGGTGACAGCCAGTTTGAGTTAACAGCATGGAATCTTTCTGGGACTAAATTAAACATTCTCAACACATTCCAAATAGTTATTATTCTTAAATTACAATAATGCTTCTATTTATGCTTTTATCTCTATGACATACTGGTATATATGGTGAAAATAGTTATCCAGTGTAGTACAAAAAATGAGAAATTACACTTTGCTTATCAGGATAGAACTTGATATGCCAACTACCTAAGTAGTATTGATAGATTTCATTGGCATCTTCAAGAAATATCAATTCCTGCACTATACTAAATTGATTACCATCATTACTGGGCTATATAAGTCATAGTTTCCATGCTGAACTGAAGCCCCTTCTATCTTTTTCCATTACCTCCTCCTTGTAGGGTTCTGAAATCAGATATCTCAATTTTAATTTCCCGACTCTTCATGTACTGTGGAAGGTCTCTTTGAAGTAATTCCTTGATATTTTCACTTATCTACTCTTGTCCATTCCTTTTAAATCAATCTTTTTTTATCATATATTTCATATACCCTCAGGTCATTCATCACCTCCATGAACTATAAAATATATGTACAACTTTGCACTATAAATGAAGCACATTTTTTCTACAATTTTCAAGTTTTTCTTCTCAGAAATCTTTTTAAAAAATCATTACTCTCATCAAAATAACTAAACCAAATTTGGTGAACAATCAATGTTTAAATACAAATTTGGAATAGTGTTTAATATGACTCCTAGGAATGAAAATACCTATTTTAAAATAAGTTAGAATTATAAAGTCCAATGTTACTTAATAGAACTGCTTATTAAATAAGATTTCCTGTATTTATCAAACTTCACTAATTTCTTTTTAGCGGTTTTCTTTTTATGACAGATTTCAGATAACCTCTACCATGTTCATTAGTTATTGATTATGTCTATATTTTCGGCATTATAATGATTTACAAAAATATTGTTTACAAAATAAATACCATAAATGTTTTGATGTAATAGGTTTTACTTAAGTTGTATATTGATAGAGAGATGAAATAAATAGCAACTTGTTCCTTGTACCCAAAGAGTGGGTAAGGCTCTTGATTCTCTGGCCTTTCTTAGTACAAAATTCATATGCTATTTTAGGGGATTGATTATAGGGTTAGAAGAAAACCCTTATTAAGAATCCTATCTCTATAAAATGGATACCTGGTCTTTCATTAGTTTCGGGTAAAAACCATTGGCAGTTGAGCCTGAATACTGACTACTTTATCACCTTGTGACACCATTGGTCAAGAGCCAGTTTTTTTTTTTTTTTTATTTTTTTTTTATTTTCATGTGGCCTAGTATCTGTTGTGCAATGTTGATCAGATATTCTCTCAATATTAATTTTTTTTTAAATGCATCCTCAAAAATCTTCATTATTCAACTTACCTCTTGATTCTGAGAAAATAAATGCTTTGCTTTGTTTATAAGTTACTTAATCACATTTTAGCACTAAAAAACTGATTGTGAAAATTAACAAGCATAATTTTATTTTATTTTTCCCTGAGCTAGTGAACAAAAGGATGTTCCATAAAATACATATTCCTTTGAACCCATCTACACTTTCTCCTCTTTAGATGAAATGTTAGATTGTTTATCTTTAAATCCCTTAACTTTCCTTAACTAACATGCTCCTCTCAAAGCCACTACATTCTGATGACCCCCTGCTCCCTGGATCACCCCAGAAGTAAGAGACGTAATGAAAAGTAGAGACATAGCCAGAAGGTTGCACCCCAATTCTTGAAGACTATTCTTCCTTTGAAGATCCTTCAAAACCAATTCTAGTGTTCCATTCATGCTGACAGTTGCCAATACACAATACTTTCATTCTTCTATATCTCAAGCTCTTGATCTTAGATTGAAGTGTAAGATTGTCTGAAAACTCTCTGTTATAAATTCCCAATGCATCAATTTTTCATGTTTTTTCTGATGAACTAAACTCTTATTTCACCAATCCTATTTCACTTACTCCTTTAAACATTTCCCAACATTCATCAATTCACGGGCACGAGCTCCGTATGATCTCGAGAATTTTCATTTTCAACATGTTACTCCTGATGATCTGCTCTCTTTTGTATTAGAACCAAAGACAATAGCTTAGATTTTATTCCAGTAAAACTCAATAACTCTGTCTTTTTGTCATTTTTTAAATCCTTTTAAATACATATAATTTCTCTCTCCAAACTTTCAGCTTGGAAAAATGTAGTAATATGTCATTCTTTTCCTCTTCTCTAACCTCCTACTAATTTTTTCATCTCTTTTAATCTCAATTCTCCAAAAAAATGTAATATTTATGTAGGACCATTTTGATAATTAAAAATATAACTACTTAATATATCAAAGCTATATATATAAGCTATGGAATTATTGATGTTCATTCTTTTTGTTATTAGGGAACTTCGTCTCAGAATAAAGATTATATAAAAAATAAATTAAATTAAAAATAAAAGGTTTAAGTTGGTGGACTATTTGAGAGCACAATGGAAAACATTTTTCCTTCTCTATTAACCCTAATAATAGAACTCGAGAGTTCTAAAATGGCAATTCATTTTAGATTAATTTACTTAGTCCTAGGACTGCGTAGAGTAAATGTTTTGTAAATGTGTAAATTCTTTTATGGAAAAATGACAACTTATTATTGATGAATTATAAGCTTAATTAATAAACATAAAGAGTATGTTCGTTTTAAATGAGAAGCAGTGCGCCCTCTGCGCTCTTGGACAATCTGGATATTTCAAATACCCTTAGAGATGATGATAAAATAACAAAATTAATATTTCACTTTCTAAAATCAAAAGGTATACTAACACAAATATAACATTGAACAGACAAAAAATATAAATACATTAAATTTAATTAAAAAATAAATAAAATATAACAATTGTAAGCAAAATCAAATAAGAAATAAATGGCATTGATGACCAGAGATGTTTTAAGCTATTTAACAAAAACAAACAGGGAGGGGGATGGTTTGAACAAATTTTTAGAATTTCGGTACAATACTTACTTTTTTTTATATAAAAACACTGTTATTATCAAAGAAAAATTATACTTCAATTTTATTGCTTGATAAATTGCAACATTTTAAAAATTGGGGGATTTCCCATGGTTAATTTTGCACCCTTTGTACCTGCGCTCTTGGTGAGGGCACATTTCACCACAACTTAGTTATGGTCCTGGCTATGGTTGCCTGTCAATAGCTATACTGCTAAGTTAGCAATGGACAAATAGAATATCAATTAGAGATACAATATCTCTTGAATTTATTCCTCTCTCCTATACTCAGCTTTGGGGGGTTGACTGTAAAATATATGCCATAAGAGGACCAAGAGGTGGAAGCACATTGTATTATTTCAATCACAAAATTCCAGACTCAACCTTGTTAGGATAAACATATATTAAAGATGATAACATTATAAAAATAATTTTTTAGCTAAATGATATGTAGATCTTTTTATTTTATGCTGGACATAATGACAAGTTATGTTGTGGGTAGAAAAGACATAATGTAAAAGGAGAAAAAAGTTGGAGATGAGCTAGTTCAAGCTTAAAATATCTATTGTAATGAAGAATTTAAGAAGTAAAAAAAGGTTTTACTTTGCAAAATATTTAATAGAAAGTTGTTTTTTTAATACATCATATTAATTATTAATTATTTACACATTATTTTCTCGATGGAAGAACTCTTTCAAAAAGAAAACTGATACATTTTTTGTAAGGAAATATAAAATGCTAACAATCTATTCATTAAAAAGTGCCTTTTTACAGAATTAAAACAAAAATGCATGGGTTACACAGTAGTGTTTATGGATCAATTAAATATTGAAACATAAATCAAATGTGAAATTGTACTTGGAGATATGAGCTTTAAGTTAAACTTATCATCAACAATCATGTCTTCACAGGCAAACTTTTTGCCATCATATCAATAAAATTGAAGAACATATGGTATGTCCTTCTATATATAGACTTTTAAAATTTAATGGGGATGATTGCCAAAAGGATCTCTGAAATGCTATGGCCAGAATAATTAATAGCTGTTTGGAAGATCACTGGATAGAGATATAGTTCCCTCGCATTGTAGTATCCATGGAAATCAAGTTGCATATAGAGTAGCAAATCTCACAAGAGAGAAAGGGAACAAGACCACAATGATTGTTTTAACCATTTCTGTAGATGGAGAGGTCAATGCAAAACAGTCCTATGAGAACAATGATGAAGAATGTGGAACCAATCACTAAGCAAGCAGCAAGAAATAAGACAAAGTATCCTTCCATGGTAAACTTCTTCCAGAGTATCTAGATCTGAAGAAGTAATCCTTGCAAGAATGAGAATGAGAATGCAGTCTTCACTTATGGATTCCTTATGAGGGGATTGAAACCACCATTTCATAAAACATCAACAATCACTAACTCTAAAACAAACTGAAACAAGACAAAAAATTTATTCTGACACCATAACAAAACATAATATACCTTACACTACAGTCGAAGCATCTCAATAGAAGAAGAAAAAATTCAAATATTAATAAAATTATTAAAATAGTAAAAATATTTTGATAAAAAAAAAAGTTTAAATCATTAATTGATATGACACTGATATCAGTTTCACTGCTCTGTCCATGACGATCATTGATAATAAACCGTATAACTTATTTTTATTGAATATTTATTCTCTACTTTTTTTTTGTTGTAAAAATAGGGCTTTTTGTTAATAAATCATGTAGCTCCTTACACCAATATAGTGCTTAGAAGTATTTGTATTTATAGAACCACATAAAAGTTTGATAATTATTTATAATGTGAAATAGTACTGATATATAAGCATTTTCCTATAAAATTTGGGCTTTATTTTTGTGAATTAAAATTTTTTATAGTATGTAACAGACTTTGAAGTCTGATATAAGTAAATAATTCGAAATGATAAATTATATAATATACAAATCATTATAATAGTTTGAAAAATTCATGAACCTGTTGAAAAATAATTATCATCAACATAAATTTAATTAGTGTTAAAACTTTAAGAGGTTGCAGAACCTCCTGTCAGCATTTCTGTGTAGTGGATTCCTTTTTCTCTCTTAGTAAGAATTCCTCAGTTCCTTCGTTATAAATGCCTCCATATATCAAATGTTCCTCAGGATATTGAGAATTGGTTGAATAAAACATACATTTCATCATAATTTTCAGTCTTTTCCAAAGATGTATATAAATTAACACATGTTTAGTTCATCTAGCTCAATCTCCTACAATCATATAATGATTTTCCAATATACACACAGGTATCATATATGTAGGTATTATTCTGATGTAGTTTAGATGTTTATCTGGTTAAATGACTAACATGGCATAGCCACATAAGCGGGGAAAAAAGCTCTCATTCAGATACAGACTTCTTTCTTGGTTAGTTGACAAAAGTTCAAAAGTTCAAAAATAGTACTAACAAATAAATTAGTAAATTACAAAGTACTCAGAAAAACGCTTTAGTCATATTATATCGAGTTATGGAAAACAACAAAAACTAAAAAATTTCTGTCCTTTCAATGCACAACTGAGAAAAATTAAATATATCATCTTTTAAATTTGTAATGACGTTACACACTAACCTTGAAATTTCCTTTGTCTTAACAGCTGTCACTTATTGTTTCAATAATTTTCATGGCAGACTGACTCTAAATTCCAATTCACTGAGTCAAGTACTATCCACTGCCACAAGCTCATATAATCCATCCAGACGACTTGAGCCATTGACCAAGAGACTTAATGTATCCACGCTCCTTAATTCATTATTATTTCAGTTTTCCTTATTTATTTATCTTTATATTTGTTTTTCATACTTATTTTTTCTCTCTCGTTTATCTTTGTCATGCAATTTTCATTTCTTTTATTAGCCAATAATATTTACGAAATGATTGAGCAGATGGGAAATTTTATTTGGTAAAAAATATATTTCATTCTTATTAATTAATAAATTTTGTTGGAAAGTATTTATAGTGAATTAGATTATATTTAATTATGTATATTATACATGTTTCCCTGTATTTGTAGGGATGTTTGAAATATATGTATGGAGCAAATTTGGAAAGCTAAATCACAAATTTTGATCTATGTTTGTGAGGTGATGAGTTATTGTCAACTAAAGCTAATAATCTATTATTTTCAAGTTTTTATCTAAAGAATATTTGTTAATTTTGTGGGACTTTTAATATAAATTAAAAAAACATTAAAAATATTTTTAAAATGATCATTACTACTTGACCTTATGTCAAGAAATTGAGATTTTAGGGATACATTGTTGGGTTTGAATAGAAAAGGAAATTATTTTTGGGAAATCCTGTCAAAACTTTTGTAAAAGTTGGAACTTTCAGGTTCTGTCTCACCCCTCTTTAATAATTTATTACCACTTTCTTAATTCAATATTATGTCAAATATAATATTAATACTAATACAATGTTTTATTATGTATCTAGTAACTTTATTTATTTTAATTATTTTTAGATTTGTGTCTCTTATTGTTAGTTTTTTTGTTTTGAATAATTTTTTTTTGTTCAGTAGCTGTAGTTGTACAATAATGATATAGTACATTCTCATTTGGATTTATAGTGAAATAAATAACTATAAATTAATGCACTTTGCAGTAAAACTGTATGATTTTTTTTAATTATCTTTTTACTCTTAAGGTACTCTTCCATTAGAACTATTCACGAGAATCAGGTATTATGAAACAGACTTTTGGTTTAAATATTTTCTAATAATAACTTTACTTCTGAGCAGACTCAGTGAACTACTTTAATCCTTAGAAAGGATTATTTAATAAAACTAACTAATGCTTTCCATAAAATTTTTCATTGGTACAAAGATTTTAGCCGTTAATCTTCCTTAGAACTGCTTGATCAAAATATTTTAGTGTTCAGGATTCAGTAGCATTCTAGGGTTGTTCACCACTGGTAATTATCTCAAACCCTGTTTGAAATTGAATTCATTAAATACTCCATATTTCTCTTCTTGTTGATCACCCTGTTTCACTACACTTCTTTCCAAATACACAATCCTTTTTTTTTTTGTTTTAGTTAAAACTTTAAATTTAATCATCTAAAATTTATTTATTCTCTATCTTTTTGAGAGTTCTTGTATGTTGTGGTTTTATTCGGTGAAATGGGCAAAGAAAAAGTAAGCCCCCACCTCAAATTTGAGTTTTTACATTTTAAGATACCAAACAATGTAATAAAAAAATCAAAATCTGCTCTCCAGGGTTTTTTTTCTGAGAATACTGTATCAATCGTTTTTTTAGATTTCCCATGTTGAGTTTAAAAAAAATGAAATTTGGCATATGGTAATGTTGAGTTTCTAGGTCCAGGTTACCTTTTTTTGGCTTGGTTTAATGATTTTGTCACATTTTTTATTGCTTTATATTTACTGATATAATAAATAATTAGTTTAAATAATAAATCTGTTTTGGTGTTTAATTTCTGCTTTTAATGTTATTTATTAATTACACTGTATGAAAAAAGAAAAAGAAAATAACTCCATATTAATAAAATGGAATTTCTCTTAGAATAATGAGGTGATGCATTAATTTTTATCTGGAGCATAATTTGGTATGACTGGATTCTTCTTTAACATTCATTCAGGGAAAAATATTGTGATATGATGTTCTTTAGGGTTATCAATGAAACAAATCAAGAGATCACTAACCCAACGACATTTCTGGAGCTAAGAACTGGTTTTCAAGGCAAAGCAGTTGACATATACGATTTTGTAGTTCAATTTCAGCAGGTCGCCTTCTTCTTTTGAGCAAAATCAAATATTGTAAGGTTGATTTTCATTGTTTGCACAATAGTACTAACTTTATTTGGTTAGTATCCTTAGTTTACTCCTAATTTTAAATTCAATTAACATTAATATTTAATTTTATTTCATTTTTAGTTATAAATTAAGCAATATTATCAGCCCTGGGCCTCAAAAATAAATATGTCATGAGCCCCAAATGATCTAAGTAAACTATTGTTCTGAAATTCAATATGTGAGGAAAAATAATATGTTGTTAGTAATAGAAAAAGTCACTAATTTTTAAATTAATAGATTTTTAAAAAAATAGATCAAGGAATAATAGATCAAAAAATAGAGCACTAGCGCTCTGGATATAACGTAAAGCCATTTTACCCGAAATAAAAAAGTGAAAAATACCCGAAAATCGGTAGTACCATTATTTTTGAACTTCAAAATTTTACAGATAGCCCTCCGAGAGGCGGAAATCACTACTTTAGAAAATCCGCTCATTGTCCTTGACATTGTTTATTGCATTTTTGATTATTAAAAGTACGTATATATTGAATGTTTATTGGTACAATAAGTTCTTAGGCGAAGATATAATGAAAATTTAATCTTTCTGTGACAGTGATTCATTCATTGTGTTTTCTATTTTGGACCGAGGTTTTTAATCGTTGAAATTTTAAGCGGATTATTTTTTCTTCATGTTGTGTATTTCAGCACAAATGTTCAGGAATAAAGCATTTATTGGCTTAGTGCTAAAATTGATCTGTAATTTTGATTTTCATATAGTCTTATCGGAAATTCTCGTATTGTATATTATTTTGAATGCGTTACGTTTTTTCTGTATCACACAGTGAATTGATGAAAAAAGGTTTCAAATACAGAAATTCATAGAACCAAGGTCTGGAAGGTTTTAAGAACCTTGAAAAGTTTTGGTATATAATAACGATATACATGCAATTGAAGCTTGCTTGAAAATACCTCATGCAATACGAGGTATTGTGATACCCTTTAGTTGGAAATGGAACACTTTGCTTGCTAGTGTTAGTGTAAGGTGTACTTTCTACACTTTATACTACTTTATACTTTTTCTATGTACTTCCTTTCGTGTTTGTCATAAACTTACGCTTCACTTCCTCAATCATTGTCTTTGGTATTGTCAAACATGTCTGTATCTTTTACTGGCACAACAGGCGCATGAAGCTGCCCTTGGCCTGCTCAACGGCTGCCAACCATCTTTCTTTATCTTCTGTAAGGTTAACAGGGATCCTCAGTTGTCGCAAATCCCGCCTCACAGCATCCCTCCATCGGCCCTTCGGCCTACTACTTTGCCGCACACCATCCAGAACGTAACTGTACAGTTTATGAGCCACTCTTTCCTCGCTCATCCTCATAACATGGCCAAGCCATTTAAGCCTCTGTATACGTATGTACGAGGCACTCCTACATAACTCCTACATTCCTCATAGAGCCCAAAAAGTTCACCATTTTTCCTTTTTCGCCAATTCCCATTCTTGCATACGGGCCCAAAGATTCTCCTCAGAATTTCTCTTTCAAATCTGTCAAGCAGGTTAATGCTTTTATTGGTCAGAGTCCAAGTTTCTCCAGCGTATGTGACGACTGGCCTTATCAGCGTTTTGTACAGGGTGAACTTGGTGGTACGGCTAACAAGTTTGATTTTGATTAACCTTACAATGGAGAAATATGCTCTATTTCCAGCAGCAATTCTGCTTTTAACTTCTTCTTCTTCATCCTGGTTCTCATTGATAGAGCCAAGGTAAGAAAAACTTCTTACCACTTCGAAATTATTGGAGCCCATTACAAGGCGACTATGCCTCTGGTCAAGAGGCTTCTTACCCAACAGCATAATCTTGGTTTTTCCCCATTAATATACAGGCCCATCCTTTTTTGCTTCGACATCCATTGCTTCGAAAGCAGTGTTAATGCTCTGCAGGATCTACCGATGATGACGACGTCGTCTGCATTGGCCAGAACTTGGGTCATCTTTGTGAAACACGTCTGTATCAATCAATAATCGTAGGAGTGCAACATAATTTTCACAGCATATAAAAATTTATCTGGATTTCAATTATTCAATACGAAAGGATATTTTAGATGGAACACAGATTTTTAGTTGAAACCTAAGGGCTTTGCCAGTACTTCAATGGCAAACTGGTTTGAGGCCGGACATCTATGTCGGTTAAATATTCGCCGATATGTCATGTTGGAAACCAGTTCAGCTCAAATTTCAGTTCGTTTATTCCCAGCCATTGTAAAATGACTCATTGGTTTTTCTTATAATAATAAGATTTCACATTCGTATAAGTAAAAAAAAGTTCTAAGCACTTATGAATTCAAGATCATTTACCCACTGCATTATTTTTATTCATTTTCCACTCATTTCTGTGTTAGGTACCCAGTTTTTCACATTATGAAGAGTAATTTTTCATACCATATTGTGTTGCAGTATGTTCCGCATGTTTAAGAGCACTTATTTTGAGCATTTTTGGCTTTTTTCACTCGATTGCATGTGATACACACAATTCACAGAACGTTTTCTTTCTGTATCTAACTAACGTAAATCGTCAGGTGGATCTGTCCGAGCTACAATTATTAGCTTATATTTTGATTCAAATTATATGTTAATTTATAATAATATTCAATTGGCTTATGATAGGTTTCCCTGGAATGTTTTAGGGATCTTCTGAAACTTTGCTAATTTATGTTTTGGGGATGCTGATTACAAATTTTAAGTTTGCGGGCTCCTATTTTTTTCGAGAAATAAAAAAATCAAGAAAAATCAAAAAAAAAAAATTCCGCATTTTTTCCTCTTAGTGAAAACTGGAAAAACCTTGGACTTGTAACATCCCCCCCCCCCTCCCCAACCCATGTATACAATGATGAATCAGAATATTTCTTGATAGAGCATGATCTATCAAAGAAATTTACCAATTCCTTGCGTTCATTCCCGTAACTACTTTGAAAATAATGGTGGAAAACTTTTAAATGCAGTCAGAAGCTTACAAAAATAAAATAATCTCCTGATATATCTGCTGACTTATTAACAAACTAATTATTCACATTTCTGTTATGCTTATTTTTATGAAAACTTTAATATTAATATTGCTGTAATTGTTAGTAAGAATAAAGTATTGAATTTGTGGGAGTGGAGCTTTAGTGTAGGTATTTTCGTCTCACATTGATTTACACCAACATATCTTATTCTACGAATAAATATGAAAATTTTAAAACAAGTTCTTTCCGAGAAAGCTAAAATTTTAAATTAAGTTTTGAGACATTTTAACTTATATACTGTTGCCTATCATATGGAAAGAAAGGGAATTTACTGAAAAATCACACCCATCATATATCTCTAGGTATATTAGGGAAGCGTTTGTAGCCATTCCAAAACTTGTCATTGTCTGTTTTTAAGTACATTTACAGGGACTTGAAAAGATCTAACATTTTTCCAGGTATCTATACCTAATAGGCATCTATACTTATATAACATCTCTGCAAAATCTAAGATGACAAAATTCAAAAACGTGTTCAATACACGTGGCATGACACATAAACAATTTGCTATTTTTAAATAAATAAATATATGAGCCTTAACCATCGATTAATCAATTATTAAGAATATTTTATTATGAAAAAATAAGTGTATGGATATTTATTTCTCTACTGTTTACCGACATATTGCTTGATCAAAGGCTGCGAAGGACTATATGATTTCATTACTGAATAACTTTAGGTTACTGAAACAATAAACACGAAAACGATAATTCGTTTTTAGATTCTAAAAAAAATAAATAAATAAGGAATATGTGACCGCCAAAATCACAAAAATTGTCTTAAGGTATTTAGTTATTTTAATTAATCAAACTTAATTATATATTTCGGAAAAGAAAATCTTAAATCGAAAGGATAATTAAACTATTAATACTGTATTGGGCTTACTATGAACAGTGGTGTAGGGAAAGGAGGAGGTCCGGGAGGAGGGGTCCTAACCCTCCTCGAAATTATAACATTTTTTAATTTTATTACATTATATTTCATAAAAACATATGATGGGATTGAAAATAATATGTCATTTATTTCACAGCAATCATTTGTTGCATAACGAACGAATATGGTATAATAAAATCGGATTTCTCTTAATCCTTAACTCTTCCCCCTTTGTCTCCCTCAAAAAATCCTGTTTAAACATAAGTAGGGAATGACTCTGAGGTACGTTATTAGAATGCATGTTTAAAACATCAACATTAATGAAATTTCATAAAAAAAAAAAAAAAAAGGTTATAAATAAATATGTTTAAAAAAGTTGAAGAGCCTCTTACCTTAAAATAAAATAAAACCCGGAGTAGACACTTAAAAAAACTCTTGGTTGGCACAGAATCGACAAGCGGTTGATATTAAATTGTTTAAGCTTTGTTTGGAGGCTGTAGAGGTCGCACAACTATCGTTGAAGATAATAATATTCACTAATCAATTTGCAATTATCTATTACGTCACATAATAGATTTAAAATGAAAGCGAATCTAGGAGTCAAACAAATTTTTATATTTAATCTTTTCCGTAGAAAATTTCATTTAATTGGGTCATCTCATATGAAATGTCAGTTTTGACAGGAAAGATAATTTATTGAAACAACTTTATGAAATCAAAACTATTTTATTCAAAATATTTATCCTCATTAGAAAATATACTAATATAAAA
>NW_027105546.1:118355-125344 GCF_000696795.3 Halyomorpha halys
TATATAGAAATACCTTTCCCCAACGTGGTATCAATTTTTCAATTCCAGAAATGAAAAATTCAGGATTTTGTGAAGAAACTAATTCAGAAAATGCGTTTTTGACCAGAGAATTCTTTTTAAAAAAATTGCATTTTAAGAGGTTTTCAAATGAACAGACGGAAATAAGGTGGGTATAGAAGGATTTCTTATAGCCTAAGAACCTTTTATTCTTAAACTTAATAAAAAAAAAAAAGGTTGTAAATTTTCGTTCAGGAAGATTTTAAAAATTATTTAATCTATGTGGATGTGATGGTTTCGCTTCTGGGTAAAAAAGAGAAATGAATTATTCCTGCGACTGACCACGACACAGGAGCCAATAATTTTAGTAAATTCCTATTTAATTTTAAAAATCTCAATTTCAACACCCTTAAACTCTTATTACTTCTATTGAATAATTATCTGTAAAGCTTTTTTAAATGTGAATTTACTTTCTATTTAAAAATATTATTTAAAGTGTGATGGTTTATTTAGATTAAATAAAAACTTTTATCACCAACATAGGCCATAGTGTTCCAAATATTCAAATGACTCTGAAAATAAACTATAAAAAAAAAAGGAAATTTTCGTTGGGGAAGATTTTAAAAATAATTTAGTTAAATTGGTGTTATATACTGTACTATTGACATGAGAATAATAGATCAATATGGGTCATATCAAAAAGTCAAATTGTAAAAAGTTTTATTATTTATGTAACATTTTTTTCGAAAACTACAAATTAAATTAATTGAGGTTTTTGCTAGCTTTATAGGATATCTATCTCGTCTTTCTAAGCGTTTTGTGATATTATAGAAAATTTGTATGAGGAGAAATAAAGTTTAAAAAAAATATTACCATCGAAAACAAAAATTTCCTGTTGATTATTCTAATTTAAAAATCTCCTAAAATATTATTTTTTTATTTAAAATACTACCCAATTAATGGGAAATGAAAAGCAAAATTGATTGATTTATAGCTCCTGAGGAAAAGAAATGGTCTAGTCATTCCTCCTCCCTTTTGTGAGTAAAGGAGCGAAATGTAAGGTATTGGTACAAGTTAGAATCCATCTTTAGTTTCACCTTCAGTGAGTGTCAGTATGTCGCACGCGGGCCGAATGGCCAAAAAGCGGAAAAAATGCAATATTTTGAGAACGGATTAACATAGAAACTTGGGGCTGATCTCTTACAACTCAGAACAAAAAAATTCATTAATTTCAACTATTTTTATTGAAAAAAAGCTATATCTCGAGAACTATTGAACGTAAATAGCTCTATCAGGGCTTGTATTTTAACAAATTTACTCTACTTAAAATGATGCTTTCTTAGATTTTCTATTGTTGTTGGTAGTTATAAAGTTATAGAGCTCCAAATAAAAAATTAATTATTTTTAACGTTTTGAAAAAGCCACCATTTTTTATTCCCCCTACCTATACTTGGCAGACTGATAAATTTTGAATAGTAATTATACCTAGGTTTCAATTAATTAATCAAAAAGTGGGTTGAAATAACTGCCTTTTTTCTCCTCTTGGGCTCTTGTACTAGAAGTTCACTGTCATGTATTACTGGTGGAGGCCTTCCTCTGGGTTGGTTTTCCAAACCACCAAACATTTTTCAAATCACCATGTTACAACTCTTCCCCAAACTCTGTGGTAATGTTTTTTTCAGCTTAGGCTGTCGAGTAACCAAGTTTAAGCTCGTAAAAATTTGTTTGTTTCCTTGGTCATATTCGATGGTATACATACAAAAAACAATGTACAATCAATTTAAATTATAGTAAATATTATATAAAAAAAGAGAGAGTTAATAACTGATCATTTTAATTTGTAAACATAAAAGTAATAATCCCACATTGCATTTTTGAAATATAAGAACGGACATTCCATATGAAGTATCCCAATGATATACGTCGTAAACAATGTTTAATCAGTCAATCACAGTAGTATGTGATATTTTAGGACTTTGAATACATTTCCTACGCCAACAAGAGGGTTTTTTAACATACGAATTAGGTATTTATGATAAAAGGTTAGCTATAAACACATGTATAAATGAACATGTAACATTAGATATATATACTATTTGGATTTTCAAAAAATAGTTCAACCTTCTACAGTTAACCTACAGCTAACATATACAGCTAGTATTACTTTTTACACAAAATTGCATTGTACAATTACAATTAGCTGTTGGAGGTTTGTATTATTGTTCTTCCATTACAAAAAAAAAAATTATACTTTACCTGAAAATAAACCGATACTACGTGAAATAAAAATTCCTAAACGTAGGAATGATGCTTTACTGAATGTGAGAATATACAAGATAGCTCTTGTGAAATTGTTTATGGTTTATTTTTATTATCGTCAAAACATAATGACTTTATTATAGACAAAGGTTTACTGTTAATAAAAAAAGTATTAACTCCCCAAAGAAAGAAACTACGTCGTTTTAAATGGCCAGTAAATTAAAGATTTTATTTTTTGGGTAAATACATGTGGAAAAGGAGGAGATGGTATTGTTTTATTTGACTTCAAATGAAATTATCCTAGTTTTGCACGTACCTCAACTTTTGCTTTTGTTACTACATTAAAAAAATTACCAAATTTTAGTAATTTTTCCTGTTATTTATTTATAAATTCGAAGTTGGGCTTCCTAGCCAAAAGTTTTCAGTGCGCGAATTAAAGAATTTTACTTGTAGTGGGACAGTCCGAGTAGCAGACAATTCAGCCGTTAGTGGGCCAAATTTCAGGCAGTTGACATCTCTGTTTCTTTCTAGATATTTTTTATTCAAAGAGAATTTGTGAATTAAGCCTAAAACATTTCTCCATGGATTCTTGAGTAAGTAGAGTAGCAATATTTCTATATAAATATTTCTACTCAAGCTGAATGTGTACGTACCTCAACTTTTGCTTTTGAATGTGATTGTTTCAGTAACTGATCGGATGATATAATTTTTTTCTAAGTAACTGCATATAAAACAATTTATTGAAAGATCTTCCAATATTTGTATTGGAAGATATTCCAATATTTATTGAAAGATATTCCAATTATTATTAAAATAATGTTACCCTCTCAATAACAATATTTTATTTTTCCTAACTAACAATATATGTATATAAAACATATTAATTTTAGACCATGGAATTCGATTAACTCTACTAATTTCGAAAAATGACTGCTGTTTTCAGAATTTTGTAAAAGTTTACGTCAGATTCATTCCGAACAATGACACTCCACTGCATATATTATGTGTACGATGCATATGTACATGACTAGAGTGCATGCATTTGACTGTCGTATATGTGTATAGAAGGACAGATCTGCAACTTATATGCTGCCTCAGCCTATCTATTAACTCCAATTATTATTATTATTTTTCGAATTGTTATTATGGCATTATAACAACATAAACTTATTCTTCTTGTAATTAGATGTCAGGAGCCGAAAACTTACTAATAATTTTTCTGTTCTAAAATAATGAAGTTTTACTTTTCTTTTTTGGACTAAATTTATTTAAAGATTTAAAATATTTTATTATGAAGTAAGTAATGTGAATAAAAGTTATATTTTGTTTAAAGAGAAAATAACAGTATGTACTTCACTCTAAATAAAAAAAAAATTGTGAAAAATGAAAATTTATTAATGGATAAATTGTTTCAATATTATTATTTTTAAATAACTGAAACCGAAAAAGATTTTATAGATTAAATAATGAGTAGAAAATATGAAAATTAAATGTGATAATTTTTCTTAAATAATTTCATATTTAAGAAAAATGATCCCTGCAATATCAACAACAATATTTGTTAATGCATCCCTAACAATGTCAACATTTGTTAATGCAGCCTTAATAATATCAACATTTGTTAATGCAGCCCTAATAATATCAACTTTTGTTAATGAAGCCTTAATAATATCAACATTTGTTAATGAAGCCCTAATAATATCAACTTTTGTTAATGAAGCCTTAATAATATCAACATTTGTTAATGAAGCCCTAATAATATCAACATTTGTTAATGAAGCCCTAATAATATCAACATTTGTTAATGAAGCCCTAATAATATCAACATTTGTTAATGAAGCCCTAATAATATCAACATTTGCTTATGCAGTCACAAGAACATTATGCATATGTTCAGAAGCCTCTTCTACTCTATCTTTTATTATATAACTTTTATCCTTGCAAGATTTGTTACTCCATATATATCTTTTATAAGATTATTCAAAGATTATTTTAAAGCAGGCGAAGATAACGTTTTCTTTTTCCGGTAGTTATTCGTTGGTTATTTAACCAAAATGAT
This sequence comes from Halyomorpha halys, assembly GCF_000696795.3. NCBI lineage: Eukaryota > Metazoa > Arthropoda > Insecta > Hemiptera > Pentatomidae > Halyomorpha > Halyomorpha halys. The sequence goes on from NW_027105546.1 coordinate 122,671, forward strand.
TTAATTAAAATCAAACCTATTAAAATTGTACGTTCTGAGAATTTTATTAAGATTAAAATTTGAAACGGTTAAAAATTATTCAAGGAAAAAGTAGAACTTGGTGACTGAAACGAAAAAATATAATGAATGAATGTTTACAACTCAATGCAATAAAGTCTTCATTAACAATTATGGCATATAAGGATAATCACAGGAACTGTTAATCTCAGTTTGTAATATGAATAATTCTCATTTTAATTAAAGTCTTTTAATGAATGTTCATTCGTGATTGAGACATCATTAGCTAATCGTTTCTTGCTTCATGATTAAGAAACCTTTTACTGCATCTAATGCGTTTGTTCAAATATTCCTTATACTATTCTTATCTACAGTTTTAATTTCTTACTGTTCACCGTTGGACTGAGTGGATTTAACAAAAAACAAATTGGTGTATTGGGGCATCTCACTTACTCTCCTACTTATGTCCCCAAGTTTTGTGCAGATCAGTGAGCTTGTGTTGAAGTTATTGCTATTTTTGTAAAAAAAGAATATCCAGAGAAGTTGAACTTTAATAGGAACAGAAAAATAAAAAACATTCTGTTCCTATTAAAGTTCATAACAGGGTTTCTTAAAATGGGAATACAAATATATTGTTCCTGCGAAGAATAGAACAGTTTAAGTAAAGATGACGAAGCAGTTATGGGATCGGGAAATATCGTGCTGTCTCGGCATTTCCCGTTCGAATAGGATTTATGTAATTTTCTTTTTTTCTCCATTAGTTATTCATAAAATTCTTTAATATTTTGTATTTATATATAGTATACTGAGAACTTTTTGTGTTTTTTTTTTTCAAATAAACAAAATTTACAAGATGACGTTTTGGAAAATTCGGCATTTAAACACTATTAGTCTATTTCAATGAAAAAAACCTATATGATATTTAAGATCACTCAATTGTTTATTGATTCTCTGAGTTTAATTAAAATCGTTGGAGCCGTTTTGGAGGAAATCGAAAAAATGTGAAAAATCGATTCTATAAAGTGACAGTTTAAATCGGTCACATTTATCGAAAAAGTTGCTGTCACATCCTAGATATATACCGAACTTAAATATTTAATTTCCGTTTCGTACGATTTTTTATATTTGAGCTAGGCTGTTCACAGACACACAAACCATTTGGCGAAATTTTGGGGCTCCAACCTTCGAATTCCTCTCGTATCCAATCATTACAATCTAAAATCCTCACTGAATATCTAGGCTGAACCAGATATAATTCCCTCCATTATGAACTCCCTAACCTACCAAACCCACTAGTTTCTAAACTTGCTTCCTCTTTCATTCCTGATAATCTTCCGAGGCGCCTGAAAAGAAGATGGCCACGAGAGCTGCTATCTATGGGTAGTTTCTCTACACGCCTGTATCACTCCATTATAACTGAGCTTAAATTTACTAAATGTATTATTATGTACTGTTGTAAAGGACAATAAATAAATAAAAAAGGATTCGAATTGATAGCATCTGTAATATTGTCCTTCTTAAACTACCTATATAAAAACGTGTGTTTGTCAATCAAAAGCAGTCATTCTAAATGATTTAGATGATCTAATTCTAAAAATCTAAATTAATAGATTTTAATTTTCCGTTAGTTGTTACAACTTATTTTTTATGAATATTGTTATTGTTTTCGTTCCTTGTTTCTTGGGACCTCTAGTTATCCCATACTACTGGACCTTTTATTGAAACAATGTTTGTAAAAAGACTAATAACGCAAAAGAGAGTTCATGAAAACTTTCATGGCCAGGAATAAGTGTATGGCTGACTGTATTATAATACTATCCTCGGTAATTTGTTCTTCAGTTTAATTTAATTCAGCGCTCAATTTTCGGCGTTTTTTTTTGTTTATTTGGGTCGTGTTTTAACTTCTTCCCTTGAACTTTCAGCTTACATCATTCTTCAGGGCTTTCTTGGCGTTTGTTTTGATATTTAAAGGGGCTGCTAAATATTTGAACTTTGTCCAAGGTATTTAAAAAAAAATCATGTTTTATTTCTTTCGATAGACTCTAAAAAATCATTCATAAGGACGATACTGAGAAACATTTAATTCTATATAATAAGTAATAACATTTATACTTGTACTTTAAAAAAAATATTGAGGTCTTAATTTTAATAATGGGTTAGATATTGAATGTGAGTTTAATATGAGGAGAATATGGTCAGGGATGAAAAACACAAATAAGTAAAACTTATTGATTATTGCCAACTGTTCGGCCAGAATTTCAGGCCTTCCTCAAGGCTAAGAACAAAATACAAGATAACAACCACAATGAATAAAAAAGAAATATAAGAAAATAATAAGATAACAGACAATATAGGAAAATAAGTTGTGTTGGAAGAAAATGTATATTGTAACTATTATATATTATATTATAGTTATATAAGATAAAATGAGTAATACAATAATTTGATGTGGTGAACATAATTTAATAACGCAGATGGGGAAAAAAGAATAAGGAAAGAGCGGAAAAGATAGTATAAAAAAGAATTAAAAAATGTAAAAATAAGAAACACATAAACTGATGCAGGAGAGCAAAAGTAAAGGGGTGGAGTGAAAAATAGCGAGTTAAAAAAATTCGACTCATCTTCAATATTTCCATTCAATTCTAAGAAAATCCGTGGGTTGGTTAAAAAATAATAA
>NW_027105546.1:125394-139504 GCF_000696795.3 Halyomorpha halys
ATCTATTTCTATTTATTCTTCTTTTTTTATCTTTTAGCCATTTTTCACCGTAATATTTTAAAATGTTAAGAGTAGTTTTTATTGTTTTTTTTTTAATACTCCGTTGTAAGCCCTAGAGAACAGGTGTATATTTTAAATCATCTGTGTATAAACCATGCAGAAATTATAAATGCATACATTGTTGCATTAGTATTGGATACATGTGTATAGAAATTTATTTACAAAAGAATAGAAAGAACATACAAAAAAATAATAGTAATAATAAATAAAATATAACTGAATATAAAAAATAAAACATAAATAAATAAAATAAATCTGTTAAATAATAAAATAAAATAAAAATAACATATGCTTTTTTAAATACATGAAAGATGCTTTTGTAAGCGCCTATCAAACTATAGTAAAGAATTTGTTATATTTACTCAATTAGAATTATCTATTTACTCATTATATATTGAACAATCTTTTTCTGTCTTAACAATCTATCATATAAATACAATATTCTGTTTTAATTAATAATAAGAACTTTATATAATAAAAAGTTAAATTATATATGATCAAAAGTTGGTTTTAAATAATGCTAATAAATAAAGACGTAGGGAACCCGGATGTTACATGTTGATTACCACAACAATCCTTGCCTAGACCTTCCTTCTCGAAATTTCATCATAACCCAAATCATCAAGGTCGAGCCAAAATAATCTTCCCATGTACTTTTCGCCCAACCTCTTGGACTCTTGCCCATTGAATAAGTCGTGATTATTATTTTGGTGTTTCATTCGTTACTTATCCTGACAGCATTACACTTCCATTTCGTACACCACGATTCTAACACCTAAATTATAGGTTTAGTTCAAGGAACGTTATGTATAAATTATCAGGTTGACTCATTCTTCACCGATCCAAATATACGCAACATTATATTTTTATTTTTACTATGCCTTAAAAAAAAAACAGCCACGTTTCGCAACAATAAATAACAGTAAGGCGTATTAGTAAGATGATTACTATGATTTAGTTGAACATATTCCACTACAACTGAGAAGGGACACGTGGCTTCAATTAGATGGTTGTCCTGCACACTACAGAACACAATGGCTAAATGTTAATTATCCCAATAAATGGATTGGAAGTGCAGGAACCAGGACCAGTGGATTGGCCTCCAAGCTCATCAGACCAGACACCACTGGATTTTTTTGTTTGGGGTGACATTAAACAAGTCGATGCATGGCCGATCAATCATCTTAATTTCTTACGAAGAAGGATGAAGGATAATTGAATTATTTGAAACAATAACACATATCCAGTGCCGTTCTGCCACTGCTGCTGTTGAAGAAAAATGCCGAGCCTGTCTTAATGCTCAAGGAAATCACTTCGAACAACATTTAATATGGATTTAATGTTTATGTTTAATTAACAAAGTAGTTGGAATAAATAAATGAGTTTTATTTATTTCATATAACCTAAATAACTCATTACAATGAAAATCTTTTGGTGTGAATATCTCCTAAACAAAGCTTTTGCACACACCTTCAGAGGAATTTTTTTTCTTGTTTCGAGGTTCTTAATTCATATTTTGAGTTTGGCCACTTAACCCTGAAACACTCTGTATATATAACCTCTCTCACAAATTTGAAGCACGAAAAAAAACTAGAAGCTGTTTGCTTTTCTTTTACGTGAGGATTAAGGTTAAGCTTTTAATCAATACATTTAAATTAAATGGTTTTTTATTATTATTCAAATAGAAACAAACGAAATAAAAAAAATTAACATACTTGATTTTATAATGAAATTTGTAAATCATTTTCATCAATATTGTCCCAGTTTGGCTGATATGTCTGAAGCCCTTAGCTTTCAACAAATACTAAAAAGAAAATTGTCTCTTCTATCAATATCCAATAACCTTGCAAGGATGGAATCTTCCATACTGATGAAACAGTTTTTACCCTTCTACACATATGCAAAAACCTGCAACGCTTTGTCAGAAAGTTCAGGTTACGTTATGGGTAGTTTTCGTATGCCCGAGATCGAATAGAGTTTTTAATAAGTATGCTCATAAAACTTATGGTGTTTCGTTCGGGATATTACTATATCGGGATATATTAAAATAAAAATACCAACTTATGTTCGCATAATGGTAGCAAGGCGAATAAATAAAGATATATATATATATATTTGTATTGGAAAAGTCAATTGGTTTCACTATCACAAAAATAAAAACTTAAAAAAATTTGTTATTTGGTATCTTCCGAAAGCAGGTTTAGGGCCCATTTATTAATTTTAAAAATACTCTTAATGGGACTTTAAAACAGATTTTAACTGCATCTGCGTGCAAAAGTTTATTTTGTAAATTAAAAAGCACTTGTTATTTGCTTGGCCGTTAAGTCGACTTTTTTTTTTCTTGGTCGGATTTTCCTTTATAATTAACAACAGGCTTATTAGACAGAACGTGAAATTAAAAAAATCAATAATTTATGTGTAATGAACTAACATTTGAAGACATTTATTTTATACTATTTCGAAATCATTTATTTTGTGATGATGCAGGAAATTGTTGTGTGTAAACAAGCCTGCTTAGTCATAGCTTGCTCATCCTTCGACATTGAATGACTGGAAAGCCTTTGGGTCCTGAACACGAGGTTCATCAAGGACCGCTACACCACGAAGCGAGCATCCGAATGACTTCAACTCCATTCATAAGCACTTTTCCGCTAGATTCAAAATATGTCACTCTGCAACAACTAATCAATAAATATTTATAATAGGATATGAATGTTAATTATAAAGATAGACAAACAAAAACACACAAGCGAAAAAAAAATACGATCTTCATAAATAAATACTCCATATTTTAATCGATCACAATCGTATGTACCCTCATAGTATACGAGCCAAAAAGGAGGAAAAAAGGCAGTTATTTCACCCCGATTTTTTATTACTTTAATTTAAAAAAACAAAACAAAAACGGTGGTAGGAACGGAAAGATCTATTATAATTATTGTATCAACCACATGGAACCCATATAACAGCTTAACTGACAAATCGGCCAGATATGGACTACTGAACCGACACTCATCTTCCAATTGAAAACAAATTCCTGGTCTACAAGACCATACTCAGACCTATTCAGATCTAAAGACTTGAACAATAATGAACAGCTAAATTTCGAACATCAAACGTATTTTTTTTACCCTCTTCCTGGTCTGACATGCGGAGGAGGGGAGGGAGGTTACCTATAGGTGACCAACCTATTCTAACCATGGTGGGGGATCAAGTTTTTATTTCGAGAGACCACCACAGAAATGAAAAAAGTCGACATATAGGCCGGATTCAAACTTTTCCCTAGAGTTCCCAGGTTACAAAGACCGGCGCATCAACCACCTGAGTTACGAACGACCCAAATTAAACGTTTCTAATCCTATCAATCTAAAGTCCTTCTAACCACAGTCAATGCTCCACATGATTTTACAAATAACAACCTTCATCGTGATCTGAATATCCCATTCTTCCTGATATTATAGCATCCATATTCTCCAACTCCCATCAGAACCTTACTCACCATTCTAATCCTCTAGTACAATCTCTATCCAGCTCCATACTTAAAGATTTTCCAAGGGTGAAATGGCATTGCTATTGTAAATATACTATTGGCTCAGATCCTGTAAATATACTATGGCCCTAATGCCTTCAATAACAGTGATGCGGGTGAGTTATATTATTATCCCATATGATATATCATGACATATATTATCCATTATATTTTTTTATTATAATCTATTTACTTTTATATTTTCATTTTATTTGTAAATATGGTATGATTGAATACTTACATTCTTAATACTCATTTTCCTTGAGTATGGCAGTGTATATTATTTCAATAAATGATTTAAAATATTAAAAAAAAAAAAAATGTTTACGTTTTTATTTACCTTCAATAGATATCCATACCGTAAAAAAAATGTATTTTTTTTTTCCAATTCAGGTCTTTGAGGGCGTCGTCCTTGACCTCAAGAAATGCATTTTCATTTAATTAGTATATATGGTATGATTGCATACTTAAAGTCTTAATATTCATTTTCCTTGAGTATGGCAGTGTATATTATTTCAATAAATGATTTAAAATATTATTAAAAAAACGTATTTTTTTTCCAATTCAGGTCTTCAAGGACGTCGTCCTTGACTTCAAGATTTGCATTACCTTGTCTTAAAAATAAGGCTTTGGTTCTTAATCGGAAAATTTAATAGTGGTGATGACACGAAGTGTGCTAAAAAAAATGTGATCTTTATGTTGTAAAAATATTTTTAAATACCAACGTTCAAATGATATTGATGACCTCTGTTTATAATGTAGTATTTATTTTTCTCGTGTAAGTTTTAGTTTAAGTTTTATTTTCTGCTATTAGTTTTATAATTTTCTGTAGAATAATTGACTAGGCATTTTAATATAAGATATTTGAAGGTCTTAATAGTTGACCGAGTGTGTTATTTCCTTCATAATAAAGCAGCATTTAGTTTTGTGTCTTCCCCAGCAATGACCTTTATAACGTCACGGGTCAATAGCACATAAGTAATCAATGAGTGATGATGTTGTCTATTCCCGCTCTTTATGCTTCAAAATGCCAAGGTTAGCTTTTTTAAATTGGTTCTAAATGTTCTTATTGTACGGGAAACCTTCATTTTTATTATATAAGTAATCGTTTAATAGCTTTAGGTAGGGGATTACATATTGTTATTAAATCAAATTTTTAGTATCGTTACTTGTTTATGTAAAACGAAGTTGCTGCTGCAATAAGGACCCAAAGCACAAGACTTTTTCCCGTAAAATATTTTATATATTTCTTTCCTTTTAATCCAAAAAGATTGTGTACAAATTTCTATTCGATCAGTCAAATAGACAAAATAATATAGTATGCAATAATTATAAACTTTACCTAGTAGAGGTAAAATTGTGAAATTTTAAAAATATTTAAAACTCAACTTCATGTAGGCTATTCTGCCCAGGTCACAATAACAATTTCTAGTTAGTCAACTGTTACATTAAAAACAAAAATTAAAATTCATTTATCACAGTCATTTGTTAAAAATTTATACATTATACAAGGTAACTGTGATAAATGAATTTTAATTTTTGTTTTAATGTAAAAGTTGACTAATTAGAAATTGTTGTTGTGACCTGGGTAGAATAGCCTGCATGAAGTTGAGTTTTAAATATTTTTAGTCCCAAAATTGTATTAAGATGTACCTGAGGATGGCCGGACTTATCGATGAAATAACAATTTGTTCATCTGATTTTATTTTTAAACTAAGTTTTATTTTTAAATTTAAAAAACAGAAATGAATTGTGATAACAGAAAATTGAAATTATTAAATTTTAATTTTCGATATATGAAAGAAACAGTTAGTAATCATTTTACTAAACAAACGTTTCTCGTCCGATCACCGAAGTTAAGTAATGTCGGGCGTGGTTAGTATTTGGATGGGTGATCCTTTTTACGAACCTATGTAATTTGATATTACGAAAGAAATAACAGCTAGTTTATTCGATATTTTGTACACAGACCTTCCAATAATACTTATTACTTCAATTCAAAATAATATTCTGATATGGATGAAATCATCAAGAACGTATTTTTTGTAAACTGAGCAAGATTAAAAAAAAAAAAATATTGATTATTGCTGTATGAACAAAGGCGTACAGGCAGAAAATTTCCTGCGCTTGGTTGTTTTATTTTTGTGGTTTCTTCCAAAATAAATAAAAAACGGACAATTTTTATTTTGGAAACAACCACTTCCTCCTCTGATAAAAAAAAAAAGGATATATTTCTTTTCAATGTTATAATTTAAATAAAAAAGAAACCCCTCGGTCCACCACTGTGTACGAATGCATTGATAAACATTTTAAAAAAAAAAATACCTGCAATGATGTTCCCATGTGGTCGGTTTCATAATTGCGGTAGAACCTTGTGGGCAGGAATATTGCGAATCAGCGGGAAATACTGATATTATCTTATGGAAACTTCCGAGGAGCATATCCTGCTCCTTAATGAACACATGGTTTTAATTATACCATTTTAAATACCATACAATATTATATAATACTAGATATCCTGTTTACTAGGACAATGTGGTTGAAGACGATAAAAAAAAAAAACTTGATTCGAAAATTATATCTTTCCTTGAATCAACCAAGTTTAACCTTTGTAATACCGCGGCGATCTCTTATGTCTCCACGAGCTCTTCTAGTAAAAATTTACAAAAATAATCCTCCTCCAATTTTCGAGTCGCTCAACGACTACTTTCACAAAACTATCTTGAACTAAAATAGTATATTTCTATTCAATTTACAGGGACACCTCATTACACAGTTCCTTTTTTAAAAATAAAACATGATTTGAGCCCCTCCGGACCCCCATCATATTTCCTGATATCCCTATATGGATTTCCGCGAAATTATTTAGGTTCACCGTAAAGGTTTACGTTGAGTAAACATTTCCTAAAAGTACTTACCTAATACATGAATCATTCAGAAACGGAAAAATGTAAGTTTCAATGTACGTTCTCTCCGGCACAGAGGGTAGCTGGAGTTCCTGGTGAATTGTGGTGTTTATGGCCCTCTGTAGAGTAGTTCCACGGACGATTCGCCGGAGAACGGAATTCTGATAGCTCTGCAGCTTATCAAGCGTGGTTTAGTAGAGGTGACGCAGCAGAGGTGCACCATAGAGCAGAGTCGGGCGGATTATCGCCTTGTAGATTTGCAACTTCAGCCTTAGTGAGAGTTGAGGCGATTTCAGGAGATGGAAGAGCCTGTAGCTCTTCTGGCGGGCCAGCTTAAGTCTCTCCCGAACGTGACTGGAGAAGGTGTGGTGCCTATCCAGTGTGACGCCCAGGTAGAGAATGGAGTTGGAGATTCGCTGGTTGACTTCATCTACTTTGAAGGTGGTAGGCAGTGGCTTCTTTCCTTTTTGGAACGACTTCACGATGGCGTCCGTTTTGCCTGGGTTCACCCTAATCCCAATACTTTTAAGCGCTTTAGTGATGGTGGCTGCAGCTTCTTGAGCGTGGGTTAGGGCTGACTTGGCATTAATGCTGGAACCGTAGATGCCGACGTCGTCCGCATAGGCTGCTACCACTGCCTTTGGGTGTTCAATGGATAATATAGGTGCCGCAAAGAGGACAAATAGTACTGGACCTAGTACCGATCCCTGAGGAACTCCGCAGGTAGTGGGGACTGGAGAGGAGAGGCTCTCGCCAACCCGTACTACGAGGGTTCTTCCACTGAGGTAGCTTCCGATGAGTCGGCATTCAATTTTTTACAAAGCATTCCTCTTTTTTTCACTTTTAAAATATTTGCTTAAAGGGGGAAGAGGAGACTTTGAGATAGTTTAATCGAGCAATATTTAAAAAGCGCCTGAAATTGAAAAACGGTGTGAACAAAATTAAAATGTATGTGGAGCTTGGATATTTGAAATCAAAACTTGCAAAGTATAGAATGAATGTTTGGGTGATGTGTGACAGTTATAAAGCTTACTGTAAAAATTGACAAGTGCACAACAAAGGAAGCAGTAGACACACGATACAAAATAGTCAGCGAATATACCTGCAAGAGAATTTTGTTTATGAATTGGATCAATGTTGCTGCGGTAACCGCATGTGTCCTGTGGGAAAATATTCACCATGAGTGGGGACGAGGGTAATTACAAAAATGCCGTTTGTTTCTGCTGACTCTTAGTAAAATATTATTCGAACCAGCCGTAACGAGAAGATTGAACGACCCATCAAACTTATTTTTAAACAATCAGTTTTAAAAGATTCAAGAAATGATGAAGAATGTTTTGGTAACCTTTGAGGGTAAGAATTTTGCTGTCGATAAGATTGGCATGGAAGAAGCAGAAGACACAGAACCAGGTTCGACCATATAACAAGAATGGAATAATAAATTACGTTTTTTTTCCTTATAAATATTTTTAAAGTCTACTCCTCACACCTATTTTGCCTTTTATTCCCACTAACAAGATGGAATGTTGATATTGGTGTCCGAAGTTAATTATAAAGGATCGGTACTTTTTATAAAAATAAAAAAAATAAATAAATAAAAAAAAGGGGGCGAATAAAACAGAAGCACATTGCACACAGGAAACCCTAAAACGTTTTAATTTAATGAACAACTTGGAAAAGACTCTAAACCTCTATCATTTCTTCAGAGCCTGGACAGAAATTTCCGTTTTTCAGGCTCTCGTCTATAATTAAATTTACCACTAAAATCCAAACTCCTCCTTTATAATGCATACAACTATAATATTACAGTAACGTATATTTCAAGCATATAGAGTTGGCCAACCACAGAAATATGAGTGTAATTTAACATTTTCGACTAAAAAAATATTTAGTGGGCCTCTTGTGTGATGACATTGTTTGAAGAAGACCCCTATCACACATTTTGAATAGGACATAAAGATGCTGCCATCTTTTGACAAACACAGGAAGTATTAAGATTCCTGTACTCAAGGCTGTTTTTCTGTACAGGTTAGAAGAGTGAACCGGCCCCTTCTGAGAGCAACATCCTTTTACCCATACTCAATAATTCACCATATTATTATTTTATTTTTATACCAGATCGGCCTGGTGGGCCTTGCATGGTTGATATAACTTATATTATATATATTTTTTTAATAGTTGATTATGAGGGGGTATAGTCATACAAATGACACCCCTAACTATATAAAATGTTCTTATTAAAAGAAAAAAAATAATAATAAAATAAATAGATAAGAATAATGCTTCTTAATAAAAGAGGAAAGTAAAATTAATAACAAAAAAATAGAGGTAGTGTGAATTAATTTTAAATTTATTAAAAATTTATAAAAGAATGTCCTGCAGCAGTCTCGGCTTCAATCTTCGGGTTGAGGTTGGGTTTCCCAGGTTGTAGGTCACTGCTCCTTTAACTGTCGGCAACTGGGAGTGGAACTTTTTTGATATAATCCTCGATTGACTCCACTTGTAATTCGCGATGCAATTGACAATTTCTTATGAACCAAGGAGCATTAACTGCGATTCTTAGGACTTTATTTTGAAAAGATTGTAGTTTTTTCTTTTCGTGAAGGATACCGCTCCCCAGACTTCACAGCCGTGGCCTGAGGATTGTTTTAAATATAAGAACAGTTGTTTCTGGTTTTAGTTTGGAATTTCTGTTTAGGATAGGATATAGCATTGTTAACCTTGCAGTTAGTTTTGTAGTAAGTTTGAGTTAGTTTGATGTTGATATGGTGATTCCAGGTAATGCGGCGATCTAGGTAAATTCCTAGGTACCTTACTGTTTCACTTGCAGGATTCCATTTCACATTTTTACCTTTGAGGATTCGATCTGGTAGGCGTCGAAGAGTAAAACTTTTTGAGTTACATTTTTCAATATTCAAGCTAATCAACCATTTAGTGAAATATTGTTTTAAATCATTAAAGTGACTTTGCAAAGTGTTTCTAGCTGTTAATATATCATCATGTTGAGAGAACACAGCTGTATCGTCAGCGAACATAGCTATGGAGGAGTGTGTGGACTGGACGATGTCGTGAAGGGAGAAAGGACTGAACCTTGTGGAGTACCGGCATTGATTTGTCTAAGGGTTGAATTTTTGTTATTAATTCTAACTGAAAATGTTCTACCATTGAGGTATGAGCTCAGAATATTGTATAGGTATTTTGGAGTGCCTGCTTTCTTTAGTTTATGTAGGAGACCTTGATGCCAGACCTTATCGAATGCTTGTTGGAAATCTAAGAACGCTACCAGGGTGTGTCTCTTTTTTTTCAAATCCACTAATTATAAATTCCGATAGTCTTGCCAGTTGGTGAGAAGTGGAATGACTGTATTGAAAACCGAATTGAAAATCAGGAATTATTTCGACGCTTTGAAAAAAAGAATTAAGATGTTTTTTTATAACTGATTCCAGTAATTTTCCCAAAATGGGTAAAAAACTGATAGGTCTGTAGCTGCTGATTTGTTTAGCGTTCTTACCAGGCTTGTGAATTACTATGAGTTCGGCTTTCTTCCATGTATCCGGAAAGTATCCAGTACGAAGGCAACTGTTGAAAATTGACGTGATAAAAACGACAGCTTTCCTGGTTAACATTTTGATTGCTATGACTGGGATCAAATCATGGCCAGGACTTTTCTTTATCTTGAGCTTTTTAATCAGGTCCTGGAATTTTTTTGGGAACGTGAATTTAGGTGGGAGTTCAACTGTTGCGAGGGGGAGATTTACATACTTATCAATTTGATCAGTGACTAAATTCGGATGTAATGTTTCATCATGGATGAGTAGTTTCACACAATACACAGGCGAGAGGTCCCAGGCAGGATGGAGAAGGGGTCAGAAAATAGAAGGGAAGAACCAGTCTTAAAGTTCAATCAGAAAACTCAATAGTACATCATAACAATCCGCAACTAAGTAAAACTACATCATTTATTATTCCATGTACCCCATTTTAATCAATTAAAATACTAACCTAACAAATTGATATTATAAACCCTTTTGGCTGAATCACTTATAATCAACAAATCTTAATCACATACAAATTAGTAGATCAAAGTTTTAAAAAGATTATATTTTTTAGTGGTTTATTTTTCAAAGAGTATTATATTATTTTCTATCACATTGTTTTTTTCACATTGCATCGAACAAGCACATAATTTAATAAGTCGATCATGTTGTATATCGTAAATTAAAATGAATATTTTTTTTTTCATTCTGGAAAATTAATTCACCTTCTTACTTCAATTTTTTCGGACGGTCCATCTTCTTGGACCTTTAATATCTTATTTTGTATTTTCTGGTAATTTATTGTTCAATTCCTGTTTGAAATATTGTCATTTATTGCATAAAATACCTTTTTAACATTGCATTAGGGTAAGAAGGCATGGATGAGACGTCCTTAACTACTACTGAATGATTGATTTTATAAAAAATGTAACTAAGGAGATTTGTTTACAAAATCTGATGTTCATAAATTATCAAACAGATCAAAGGATATTTAAAGCTTCTTGCCAATCTAATAACATAAAAAAAGTCTAAATATAATATTGTGCTATCAATTAATTAATTTTATAAGTTGAGTTTATATTTTTACACAAAATAATTAATCCAGGGTGTAATCGATAAATATATGCGTTTAATAAGCAGTGTTGTTTACTTTTTTGGTTAAGGTCGTATTGTTTCGACGAGATCTTTATAAGTGAAAGTAAAGTGTAAAGCGTTCATTGATCAGAATAGCGGGTCGAGGTCTACACACCCATGACCTCATTCAGTCTCAATCCCTATAACATCGATCCCTAGGGCATAATATTTAAAAAAAAATTAACTCTAAATTTAATTTAAAAATACGATAAAATGTGGAGAACAATCTGGCTGTCTTAAAATCAATTTAGATTCAAACATTTATAAGCAGAATGAAGTGCTCCATATGCTATGTTACGTCTAGAGTGTGATGATCTATGAAAAAAAAATGATTTTGATATCTGAAGTTTGTAATGACCCTTAGTCCCAATAAATAAATTGATTTATTATATTCATCATCATTGACTATTTTTGTGACCCGCAGCCATCAATTTCGATAGATTTTACTAATCGATAGCAAAGAATGGTCTTTTATTTATAATGAATAAAAAAAGGGTATTTATGATGTTTTAAGTGTAAAATGCATTAACACGCTAAATAGAGGATTGTGAGCAGCTTGATTTAAAGTGAAGGTTATATGTCAAATGCAGAGGAGATCTAACGGACTTTCTGGGCAACTAGTTTTGTTACTTATGTAGTTTTGCGTTGAAGACGCATGCTTTCTTTATTTGTTGTTATGTCCATGCAAGTTTCAAGCTCCTAGGTTAGTTTCGTTATCGCTGCCACGCTGTTTATCATGGCTGCTCCGCTTTCTATTTGCACCAAAGAAGAGCAACATTCAGTGATCTGTTTTTTTGTGGTCGGAAGTGCCGAAATTCATTCTTTCTTTCGGTACAATACGGGAACAGTGCTTTGCCACAATGGAGTGTCTACGAATGGACTGAAAAATTCAAAGAAAGGTCGTACGAGTGTTACGAACGATAAAGGAGCCGGACGATAGTTTACCGCCACACATGAAGAAAACATTGAGCGTTCACATGAAATGGTGCTCTCAGAGAGACGTGTAACTATTGACGAAGTAGCACATTGTTCACATTAAATTAGTCACGGTTCTGCCAACGAAATCATGCACAACAATCTTAGGTTTCATAAAGTTTGTGCAAGATAGTTCTAAAACAACTCACACAGTTGCATAAACAAAGGCGCTTAGACACCTGCCAAAAACATTTGGACCGCTATGGTAACGAACACGACAACTTCTTAGATAGGATTATTACTAGTGACGAAACTTGGATCTATCATTACAAGCCGGAGAGTAAATGGCAGAGTGTGGAATGGAAACATCGAAATTCGCCATGAAAGAATATTTTAAGATCCAACCGTCTGCAGGAAAACCTGCTTACGGTTTTCTGGGACTCACAAGGTACTGGAACATTATGAGGAAAGGGGTACAATAATAAACAGTGTACGTTACAGCGAGATGCTTACTGCTAAACTAAAGCCTACAATTCGAAGCCAACGTTGAGGACTGCTGTCAAAAGGTTTGTTGTTGCACGACAATGCCGGTCTGCCTATTGCTCCCCACACAGCTGAAGCGCTCCAGAAACTCAATTTCCAAGTACTGGCTCATCATAAATATAGGCCCGATCTTCCCCCTTCTGACTATCACTTATTTGGTCCATTCAAAGAGGGATTTAGAGGCCGCTTCGGACGAAGCAATGAAAGAAGCGGTGCATTCCTGGATTGCAGCTCAACCAAAAACCTTCTATTATGAGGGCATCATGAAGCTTTTACCGACCCCAGGACTTAAAAATGAATCAAAAGAGGGTTCCGAAAATAAATACGATCCGTGGCCAAATATTAATTTGACCTGGGTCCCAAAATCAAATCCACCCCATACCTAAAAATTATGTTCATCCCCTGGCTCCAAAACACGTCTATCCTGGACTCCAAAAATAAATATGCCATGGGCCCCAAATGGTCTAGGTACGCCAATGTTCTAAAATACAATATCTAACTAAAAATGTCAGAGGACTAATGTGCCACTGCTCAAGGGCTCTACATATAACGTTATTGTAGCCCAATTCCCCTGTCCTCTCTAATTACCCACTAAGCTGAAAATACCTGAAAATCGGTTAAAAGTACCCGCATTGGCAGCACTGACATTAATACCATCAAAAAAATCACTGGCAGTGCATTGCTAATCATAGCAGCTGTCCCAAGATAAGATAAAAGCTAAGTTAAAGTAAAATTAATATAATCTTAAAAACTTTATCGTCACTAATTTAGAAACTTAACATCATACATCTGGAAAAAAGACTGACATGGAATCCTCATACAAGGCTGAAAAGACAGGGAACTGTTCGTCGGTTCCGACTATTACGATGTATATTAGACAAACGTTCCAAACTTCCAATCCATTACAAAATACTGGTATACATGATTATTAGGACTATCTGGACATACGTAGTTGAGCTTTTGGGCTCCACTAAACCATCGAATTCCTCTCGTATCCAATCCTAACAGTCTAAAATCCTTAATGGTCCTTAAGTTGTCACAAATCAAGTCATCCATCAGTACCTTAATGTTCCATATGTTGCTGATATGGCCACAACCCGATACTAATCCTTCCATGATAAACTTCCCAGCCACCCAATTTTAATTTTTACTCCAATAACGTTAGGGCTCAATCAATCTAGCTGACCCGGCAATGCTTCACTATTGCAATATTTGAGGATGTATATAGAATTAATAAACACAATTGATAGTTGGTTATACATTATTATATTTATTTAAATTTAATAAATGTGAATACTTAATTATTATGATTTGGTAACATAAACTGATCCACTATATGCGATAACATTCGTCATTATCATCTCACGAGAGAAATGTTGATATAAAACATATGAAAATCTGAGACGACCCCAAAAACTAATATGATTTTCTTTTTTATAAAAAAAAAATTGCTGACCACCTTTACACTTTAAGACTATATATATATA
>NW_027105546.1:141264-142525 GCF_000696795.3 Halyomorpha halys
AATATATACAGTAATATATGAAATATATAACATGTTATCAAAGAAAAAAGAATAATAAGAATAAAAAAGAATGAAGAGAGCAGCTAAATGATGCAATTCAACAAAATTACACAAGAATACGATAAAAAAAATTAAATTAAGCAATTGAACACAGATATATTTAGTTAACTTTAATCGTAACATAGTGAATCATAGTCATAAAATACAGACAAATATGGTCATTTGATTATTCAAAATCAGTTATTGATATTCATTGAAAGGAAGAAAGTACCCAGTCAAATATTTCTTTTTTAGTTTCTTTGTCAAAGTCAAATATGAACTTTTTGATTAAACATACAACTATTAATAAAATAAAACCTTTTTTTAAATTATTACAAATACAAATTAGA
This sequence comes from Halyomorpha halys, assembly GCF_000696795.3. Lineage (NCBI taxonomy): Eukaryota > Metazoa > Arthropoda > Insecta > Hemiptera > Pentatomidae > Halyomorpha > Halyomorpha halys. The sequence continues at coordinate 141,654 of NW_027105546.1, forward strand.
AATAATGCAAATTTTACTTATGGAACTCGCAGGTTTCCCTTCAATTGTTAAAAAATTAAATAATAGTTTTAAAAACGAAAATATGTTATGTAATTATTTTTACAAATATATGTTGAAAAATTTTTAGACTCTCCAGACTGAAAACATAGTCTGTTCTTGTAGTTAGTATTATAAAAGTCTCCCATACATATTGCTTTACTATTATTATGGTTTAAACTATTATAGTACACATTACTTATATAAACTATTATTAAAATATTAAAACCAATAAATACATTTTTTTTATCATATTATATCGGCAGTACTATAATTTTTCTTCAAACTTCATATATTCAATTAATTTTGATTAAATACTTGATGTATTTTATGTACAGTTGTAAATATCAATAAAGAAATTTTTAAAAAAATTTGATCAGCAGTTAAATTTCCCTGTGAGTTTCATTAAACTTCTCCTGGAAATATAATTTAAAAACAGAAAACAATATTTAAAAAAATATTCTAACACATTGCCAAACTGTAGATAAATTTCAAGATAAAGAAATGACAGTTTAAAAAAATATGCATTTGTGAAGAGGTAAAAACTGTCAGTAATCATGCTAATTGAGAACAAGTTTTCTTTGCTAGTTAAAAAACCTTGAAATTTCTTCACAATGTGTAATCGTTTTAATAATAAATATCATTTATAATCATAAAATTCTTTCTTGAGACTGGCAATTTTTTACTAAATAATTCAAAACATTATCCAAATTATAGTCTCAAAAGTTTTATTGTTTTTACACGTCCAACGTTTCGGCCAATTCGGTCATCTTCAGGGACAATCTACTACAAAAATTTTCCATTATATGTGTGATCCTACAACCATTTCTGGTTCT
>NW_027105546.1:143475-151805 GCF_000696795.3 Halyomorpha halys
AAAATTTTTGTAGTAGATTGTCCCTGAAGATGGCCGAATTGGCCGAAACGTTGGACGTGTAAAAACAATAAAAGTTTTGAGACTATAATTTGGATAATGTTTTGAATTATTTAGTAATAAATATCATTATATTTACTCTGCCTCCGTGGTGTAGAAGTTACGATTATGGTCACCAAATATTGAAATAGTGATTCGATTCTCAGAGGGATTGAATATTTGAGGTAAGTATTAAGGATTATGGCCCAATCTTATTTGAGCACAAGTCGATAGTTACTCGAGAAGGGTAGCAATAATCCTCTGTCGAATCTTCTTATTCTGCGATTTAACATTCTCTTAACTGTTCTTGGGTTCCTCAATTAGCCTTCTTCTCTTGTTACGGTTTGTAAACTATTTTGTTTATCCCCTTTCTACTTTCGAATTCCTAGCAAGCATCTTGCCTCATGGAGCCTTATTCTTCTAGCTCATCTTTGGTTTTCCTTACTATCTTGTTTCATGAAGCACCCCGGTGAGAATCTTCTTCGAGATCCCTGAATCATCTATCCATTAGCCACAGTACAAAAGCCCAAGAGGAGAAAAAAGATAGTTATTTCACCCCAATTTTGGATTAATTTAATGAAAACTACTTATAATTACTAGTAAAGATTGATGAGTCTGCCACGTATAGTTAGGGAAAATAAGCAATGGCGGAGTCTTTTTGAAAACGTAAAAAAAGTATTTTTTCGTTCGGAGCTCCATTTCGTTAAAACTATCAATCTAAACACCTAATAAAACTTATTTTGAAGTGAAGTAAATTTACTTTTTATAAAAAATGAGCTCTAATGAGCTGTTTATTTATATAACATATCCCGAGATAAAGTTTTTTTAAAAGTTTACATTTCAGTACATTTGGGAAAATATTATAAAAACTACGAACGTTAACGTTATTAATGACTTTACAGCACATTAAACCAGCTTTAATTTGAATACTAATAGACATATATGAGCCGTTCAGTGCACATATCGATTAACTCCACTTTTTGAAAAATCTCAAATTTAAGTGTCAAAGCCCTTGGTATAGTCATAACTTTTTATATTTATAATAACTTTCCTGAATAATAAAGATTAGCACCGTTAAATGGCCAATTTTTTTTGCCCATTGAATAATAATTAATTTATTTCAGAAGCCATTTCGATTAACTCCATACTCTAATGTAAATCGTTTCAGTAACGCTGTATCTGTTCTGGCCGTGCATCGACGCTTTTTTGTTTTTAAATAGCCGAAGATGCTCTCTCCCTCTCAATAATATTCGTAACAAAATCGCATCGGTAAACAGATAAAAAGTATAACATTACTGACGATTGTTTGTTGGCTATTCTTTCTTATTAATTTTATATACCGTTAGATGAAGGCTATATCTACAATTATGCATTCTACATTATATATTTGAATTCATATTATCAGAGGAATTTTAAAAAACAATATACATTACATCATAGCGTTTCTCAACTTTTCGTTTTATGGAGTTAATCGATGTGTGCACTGAGCGACTCATATAAGTCTCATGGTTCCTGAGTTAAATATTTGCCACAATAAGTTCACTAACTACTGATTTTTTAGTGTATATTTCATGAAATGTTGCTTCTTAAAAAACTGTCTCTCGGGAACAGTTGAATGTAAACAGCTTTACTAGAGCCCATATTTGTTCATATTTACTATTCTTTAAATGATGTTCTATTAGATTTTCTATTGGTGTTAGTAGTTTCAAAGATAGGAGCTCCAAATAAAAAATTAATATTTTTAACATTTTGAAACAATTACCATTTTATATTCCCCCCTTGGCTGACTCATCAATTTTTACTAGTAATTATACATAGTTTTGGTAAGACCATAATATCACGTTTTAAAGCAAACTCTGTTCTGGGTAATGAAAATACTTAAAATGAGCTGTACTTGCAATGTTATTTAAAGCTACTGCAGCGAGACATTAACAACCGTTTGAGCCTGCAATATAATTGGGTAACGTAGATAAGATAAATATATGAGAGAGCTTAGGAATGTTTGACACGATACTATTCAATGATCCGGTAAATATCAGCATTAGAATGTGGGAGATCTTGGGTAGATATAAGGAATTTAAAAACAAATACCTCTTGTTATTATGAGAATGGACCTATAACCCGTGGTACGGTAGGGTTTTCATTAAAACGGACCTCCTCAAAGCTACCTGAAATTCAGCTGCCCCATAGCTTACCTGAGAATAATTGCTCTACTACGACTCTCCGGTAAATATGCAATTACTCTATGTGTCAGTCCGCATAAATATATTTCGTACCCATGAAGCTTTGTCCAGCTTGATGGAACGGCACTGGAGGATTGTTTCCATGTTTTGACAAATTTCCCCGCGTATCATGAGAACCGAATCCGATACATGCCGAAACTAAGCAATATTAACCAAAATCAGTTGTATGAATTTCTGTCTGTACTCTCAGAATTGAATCTTAAACTTATTTTTATATATATAACAAAACACCTTTGACTTACAGCTAAGGTTACCTTAGGACATATAGTTTTTTTTTAATAATTGGAGAAGTTTGTCGGGGGGTGCGGTCAGCAAAGAACAACATAAATAAACAAAACCATATTTATTTATTTTATGCCGACGTTTCGACCTGAATTTCAGGTCTTCATCAGGGGTTATGGCGTAGAAGGTAGGCCTGCAACTCTATAGATTTTTTTTATATTATTAAATATGAAGTGACGTTTTTGATCAATTGTTTTATTCTGATGAACGTAGATAGCCCAGCTTGGTTATATTATTTGTTATTAGCTTACATAAACGATCTTTAACTCACTATTGTTGTAAAATTAGTACAATTGATTATTTATTTTATGTATTTTACAGGCTAACTCTATTTGTCCGGGTGTTGCCCCATGAACAAATAAGTAAATTATTATTATTATACACAGTTTTCAATAAAGTAATAAAAATCAGGGTGGAATAAACCCTCCCCCCCTCGCGGATCTTGTATTACTAGGATGAATACAGCCCACCGTAACCTTACAAGGATGATGACCCTAACCAAATCTGTATCATTCGTCAGGTCGTACAGATCCTGATTGGTACGCCATCCACATTAATTCCTGATTGGTATTCACATATAGATGCAGCGACAATCTGGAAGGAATGCATACCGTCGTTCCAGACTGAGACTCATATGTATAGGGCTTATCATCGAAGCGTTTTTGAACCTTAAAAATTGTATATAAAAGTTATGTTTTAGAATTTCCTTTTTAAAATTTTCCTGGTAGTTTCTCTACACGCCTGTATCACTCCTATTATAAACTAAAACCAAATTTACTTGTTTTATTTATATGAATGTACAGTTGTAAATAGCAATAAATAAACTTAAAAAAAAAAATTGCTTAAAAACGAAAATTAGCATATTTTACACTGATTTACTTAAAATTAGAAAAGAAATTTAGAACTTAATTTTTATTAATACTGTTTTTTATTTTTTAAAAAAATCGATAAATAACATAATTTTATTGTTGAATGAAATATCAAGTTCTCTTTTAACTGATCATTATACTCTGATTCTGATACTCTTTATTATCTTAGATATTTTAATAAGTTTAGAAAGGATAAAAAAAAAATTGTTTAAATAAAATAAATTCTATCCAATTTTAGTCTCAAAACACTTTATTTTTCTTTATAAGTCCGACGTTAACAACTATTGTTATGATAAATTATAGTAGTGAAAGTTAACTGTGATTATAAGTTTTAATTTTTGATTTAATATGTTGTATTGACAAAATAGGGTAATTGTGGACTGAAATTAATGACCTTGGCAAAATAGCCTGCATAATGTTTTTTTTTTTAAATTTATGTGGTTCTAAAATTGTATTAGGATTGTCCATGAGTATGGCCGAATTGGCCAAAACGTTGGACTTAGACAAAGATAAATAGTAATGGGGCTAAAATTGGATAAAATTTATTTTATTTAAATAATAATAAAGTCTTAAGAAAGTGTGAAGATTATAAATAAAAAAAAATTTAATTATTAAATACTCTGAATCAGCCTCCATTGGATTTCTATATCTGTGATGTAGTTTTTTTAGAAGTTTTCTTGTTATAGACCGTGTTAATAATTTGCTTGAGTATAAATGTGTTAAAATGTTTTGCATTATTTATTTAAAATATATTCAGTGTAATCTCGGTAATCCCAACAAATTGTAGCAGAGGGATGTTCATATTACTGAAAAAATGGGATTACAGAAAGTATTAGGAAGAATGGTGTAAAAAAATTCAACAATAATGGACATAAATATTTTTATTTATTTAATTTTTTTTAGATATTTTATTAGAAATTTGAAAGTAATACTGGGTGATAATTTAATTTATTAAACTATAAGATTGTTCATTTACATGTGAAACAATTACAAAGAAAAATAAAAAATCCTCTTTGTATAGAGTTATTTAAAACGTAATAAAAAAATAAAATGAGTTCACCGACAAAATGTTTATTATACATATTCCGAATATTAATTAAATTAGTATTGCTGAATCACATGATTTAAACAATAGATATACTAAACAGATGCTTCCATAGGAATTAGATTAACCGATACAGATACTGTAAAAATTTCCTCTTTAAGTTAAAAATGTCTTATACAAATTGGCACTTTTATTTGAAAACAAAAATGTTATTACCTGCTGTATAAACTAAATAAATAATAAACTATTGAGTAATGGAAGAGATGAAAAAAAAAGTTTCATATACCTGTCCACGGTCATAAACTTAGACAATGTTATCATTCTGGAATTAATTATTGTAAATATGATAAAATGTCACAGTTACTGAACTTCGTTATCAATAATAACCTTCTTATACAATTAATACAATAGAATTCTGTTATCAATTCTAAGGTAAAAACAAAAGATGATAAACGTTATATCCTGTAAAAGCAATAACAATTGATAACAATTTATCAATGGTATTTACAAATAATACTACTTTGGATCATTGTATTACATAATAAATATTAATAAGGGGTAGGCAAATAATTTTTATAAGTGATTTTCATAATTATGTCAAGTTGAAGATGGTTATGGGTGCGATCAAAATATAACAAAAATAAGTTGAAATATCTTACTTAACCGTGTCAACGTTTCGGCCAGAATTTCAAGTTTTCATCAGGGCTAAGAACAGAACAAGATAACAACATATCTGAATACAGAAAAAAAAATTAGAAACAGAATGACATAAAGTAAATAATTTTACAGAAAGGAATTAATACCATTAAAGTGATGAAAGAAGTGAAAAATAAAATGTATATATAGGTAATTAAATAAATTAAAATTATTATTATTGCACAATTATTTACTTTATGTCATTCTGTTTATATTTTATTTTTTATTTTCTATATTCATTGGTTGCTATCTTATTCTGTCTGCCTGATGAAGGCTAGAAATTCTGGCCGAAACGTTGGCACGATACACAAATTATTTCAACTTATATTTTGACCGCACTCCCCAACTAACTTCTCCTTGTATAAATCATCCACGGTCAACTTTCTCTCGTGATTATAATGTATTTTTTTTTATATTCACAGAATAGTACATAGTCCGAATATTAAAAATGATACATCTACGAGAACCGATTATTGGAAAAAAAGTGTTCTCAGATTCTCCCATATTTTATTTATTAGAATAGTACATCCAATGCTGTCCGACCAGATGACAAAAGCTATAGCTCGGTGCCGAAATACAATATAAATGATAGACATAAATAAAATTTATTAGTTTATTACAATTTTGAATAATCGGGCGCTGAGGAGGCTGCTACAATTTATAAGCTAGAACTGTACGATATGAATTAATTTCTAATGATAATGATAATTCAATTAACAAAATACAACTTTTTTTTTTTAATATTTATTTATTACTATTTACAACTGTACATTATAATACATTTAGTAAATCTGATCTAAGTTAAAATGGAGTGTTACAGGCGTGTAGAGAAACTACCCATTGGTAGCACTCTAATGACATTTTACATTAGCTGGTCTCGTGGCCATCTTCTTTTCAGGCGCCTCGGAGGATTGTCAGGAATGGAAGAGGATGCAAGATTAGAAACTAGGGGGTTTGAGTGGTTAGAGAGTTTATAATGGAAGGAGTGATATCTGGTTCGGGCTAGATCGGTTACATAGGGAACATTAAGGTCTTTATGTATGATTTTATTTGTGACAAAATGAGGAGCTTTGAGAATTTTACGAAGGATTTTGGATTGTAAGGATTGAATACGAGAGGAATTCAAAGGTTTAGTGGAGCCCCAAAGCTCAACTCCATATGTTCAGATTGGCCTTATTACAGTCATGTAGAAGTGTTGGAAGTTTAGACCGTTTGTCTAGTAAGTGCTGTCTGTAATAGTCGAAATCGACGTGCAGTTTCCTGTCTTTTCAGTCTGGTGTGAGGATTCCAGGTTAATCGCTTGTCCAAATGTAGTCCAAGGTAGCAAAATACAACTAAACACGAAATACTAATATAAAAAAAAATAAAAATAATTGAAAGAACTTATGAAGTAATTAATAATGACATGAATTTACAATAATTAATTTAATTAATGAATTCGTAATATGTATGGAATGTACTTTATTTTTTAAAAAAAACACTATGAAATAGAATAAAATATATAATAAATAAAATATTATACTACATACGATAATGTATACAACATCTAATTGAAAGAATATAAAAAAAAAGAAAGTAGCATTTAAAACTAAAAGATACAATTAAACAAAATGATATAAGAATACGATAAAAATAACGATCTACCTATATCTAAATGAATAATATATATAATTAAACACAGATATATATAGCTAATTTTAATTGTAATATAATGAATAATTATGTGGATTTAAGAAAAAATACTGTCAGATATGGTCATTTGGTGAATCAAAATCAGTTATTGATAATCATAAAAGTAAGGAAGTGCCCAGTCCAATATTTCTTTGTGATTGATATATTTATTAGTTCTTCTGTTACACGATTGAACATGTTTCGTACCATATTTTTGAATAATATTAATTTATAATTAGGCTTTCTTAAGACCCATTTCCAAAGTGATCGTTTTTGGGATTGTATGCCATCGCAGCAACTTTAGCACCTACTACGATCCTGTAAAACGTGACATCTGCTTAATTTACTATTAGAAATGTTACAAATTTATCATAGTCTACAATATAATCAATGGAATTTCTCCAACATAAAATAAAGTAAAAACACTTTTTTTGGTAGTATGCCAATTTTCTAACAAAAGAGTGGTATTCTTTTACCATTTTTTTTTTTTTATAATTGATTTATTGTTATTGTTATACAACAAGTAAATTTGCTGTGAGTGATATAATGACATGATACAAACATGTGGAGAATCTACCGATCGAGGACCGTATGTAGGTAAGTGAAAGTAATGACTTAATGAAAACAATATCAAAATAATAAATTCTTACTTTTTACGCCAGGATTAACCTAGAATGCATTTAAAGATTACTTTTATTTGTTACATATAATATTTATGGGTTGTTTATAAAACAACTTGGAACACTTTCGTTATTGCCAAGAAGTTTTTGCTGTGAATGTAACAGAATCAAGGACTGCGGATTTCCCGCTTCTGTGTGTTGGCGCTACAGAATAATGAAACCAAGGTTGACATGAGTCAAGTTTATTTAGTAATTTATCTCTCACCGCAAAGTCAAACACTTTTCTATCACTATTCATCCTGGAAAAATAGTTTGGATTAAAATCAAATTTTCTGAGCAAAATAGGTAGGATCCTTAAAGTAAAAATGTTTATCCATCACCAATTCTCAAGAAATAAATATATCATGGTCTGAGAATCAGATCCGATATGATTTGTTCTAAGTCCTATCGGTGAAAGATTCCCATTAGTTATGAAAAACGTCGAATATTTTTCTATTAGATCACAATATTACTAATAGTGTAAGCAAGGCATCTTAAATAAATATTACTCTAAAATATGGGGCACACCCGATGTAGATTTACATAACACAATTGATAAAAAATACGTGAAGGATTTAAAGAGATTAAAGGAGCTCTGCTAAGAATAAAACACAAATGCAAATACAATTTTGTTTATAAAAGAGCAATAAACTATCTGATCCGTATTCGTATGAATATTTCAGAGCACCAGGCATATTATATAGAATGATCCTAGTTTTTTTGTTTTTTTTTTCTTCTTACCTCCTTTATTGTAAATTTATACATAACAATATTAATATATACCTGAGTATATAAACATGTAACTAGTGCCCTTCCTTTTAATTTCTTT